>NC_057798.1:344684613-344984613 GCF_018294505.1 Triticum aestivum
CACTGTTCATCCAGAGGCAGCATCGATCGGCTTCAATTAGCAGCAGCAGCGAAGGAATTGCTCGATTGGGTTCAGTAACGCGTAGCCTCCAGTGTAATCGCTCAGGTTCAGTTGGAGCCCAACGCCTCGCTCGGGTTCAATTAGAGCCAACGCCTCGCACACACGCGCGTACGTGTACGAGAGAAACGTGCATCGCTTGGCCCCTGACCACCCACCGTAACCGGGAACTCCTCGCCCTCGCTTCTACCATGGTTTTTTCCATCATGGATGGCCCAAAGAATGTCATGCAGCTGCATCTCCGGCCCGCCTAGGACGAAAAGCCCATTTTCTGTCATGATTTTTTGTCATAGAAGTAGGATCCCACCACATCTATGATGATACCGGGTTTTGTCACAATTATCGTCATAGAAGTGTCATAAGTATGACAGAAAAAAAAATTGTGCGGCCCAAAATGTCACGGATGTGTCTTTTTTTGTAGTGGTGATATAAGCACTGCACCAGCCCCCGCGCCCTCTCGCGAGAAGGCACCATTGAAATACATGACCCAGCCGCCTGGTGCCTCACTTCCTGGGGAGAGAGACCAATCCTCGCCCACCTTGAGCTCTGGTGCGTCCGTCCATTCTGCCACGAAATCAGCAAGTGCGGCTCCCTTGATGACCCTAGTTATGCTGAACTCCAACTGAAACGCATGTAGCTCAATGTTCCATTCAGCGACTCTCCCAATGGAGTTGGGGCTCCTGAGTACCCTTTCCAATGGGTAGGCCGAGACGACCTTGATAGGGTGACCTTGAAAGTAGTGTCGCAGCTTACGCGAGGCCACAAGAGCGCGAGTAAGAGCTTCTGAGGCATGGGGTACCATGCCCTTGCATCCTGCAACACCGTGCTGACGAAGTACACCGGATGCTCGACGAGTGTGGGTGCGCTGATGTGGCCTGTATCTTCCGAAGGTTGAGGCGCTTCCTGAGACAATGGAGCCCTAGCGCCTGGTTGCTTGGTGGGGCCTCCTCAGCCCTGGGGGCATCTTCCTGCTGAGCTTGGTCCCCTGCTGCTGCTGTCATGGTCCTCGCAAGGCTTTCCTGGTCTTGCATCGCCCCGGCTGAGGCCGCGGCCTTAGCCTGGCGTTCCTCCCGAACTGCCACCAGGGCCGCGCTAGCGGAGTAGGGAGTGGTGGCAAGGTAGAGCACCAGGGTCTCGAGAGGGCGCGGCGCCACCATCATGAGAGGGCTGGTCAGATATTTCTCGAGGTCTTGAAATGCTTGGTCGGCCTCCTGTGTCCACTCAAACGGGCCCTTCTTCTTCATCAGCTTGAAAAACGATAGGGCACGCTCCCCTAGCTTGGAGATGAAGCGTCCTAACGCGGTCACGCGGCTGGCGAGCTTCTGCATTTCTCTGAGGGTTTGCAGCGGACTCATGTCTTTGATTGCCTTGACCTTCTCCGGGTTGGCCTCGATCCCCCTATGGGACACAAGGAAGCCCAACAGCTTGCCAGAATGGACACCGAACACACACTTCTCCGGGTTGAGTCGCAGGTTCACCTGACGAAGGCTCGCAAAGGTCTCTTCCAAGTCCTGGATCAAGGTCCTTGCCTCTCGAGATTTCACCACAATGTCATCGACGTAAGCCTCGGCATTTTTCCCAAGCTGCCGGCCCAAGGCAATGTGCATCAGCCGTTGGAAGGTCGCGCCCGCATTGCGCAACCTGAACGGCATGCAAGTGTAGTAGTATACCCCACACGGGGTCTGATACATCTCCAACGTATCTATAATTTATGAAGCATGCATGCTATTTATTATCTGTTTTGAATGATTACGGGCTTCATTATACACTTTCATATTACTTTTGGGACTAACCTATTAACCGGAGGCCCAACCCATATTGCTGTTTTATTGCCTGTTTCAGTATTTCGAAGAAAAGGAATATCAAACGGAGTCCAAACGGAATGAAACCTTCGGGAGCGTGATTTTTGGAACGAACGTGAACCAAGAAACTTGGAGTGCAAGCCGGGGAAGCATCAAGGAAGCCACGAGATAGGGGGCGCGCCCACCCCCCGTGGGCGCGCCCTCCACTCTCCTGGGCCCCTCGAGGCTCCCCCGACCGACATCTTTCGCCTATATAAGTCCACATAAAAACATCGAATAAGAAGATAGATCAGGAGTCCCGCCGCCGCAAGCCTCTGTAGCCACCAAAAACCTCTCGGGAACCCGTTCCGGCACCCTGCCGGAGGGGGAACCCATCACCGGTGGCCATCTTCATCATCCTGGCGCTCTCCATGACGAGGAGGGAGTAGTTCACCCTCGGGGCTGAAGGTATGTACCAGTAGCTATGTGTTTGATCTCTCTCTCTCTCTCTCGTGTTCTCTCTATGGCACGATCTTGATGTATCGCGAGCTTTGCTATTATAGTTGGATCTTATGATGTTTCTCCCCCTCTGCTCTCTTGTGATGAATTGAGTTTTCCTCTTGAAGTTATCTTGTCGGATTGAGTCTTTAAGGATTTGAGAACACTTGATGTATGTCTTGCCATGTTTATCTGTGGTGGCAATGGGATATCACGTGCCACTTGATGTATGTTTTGGTGATCAACTTGTGGGTTCCTCCCGTGAACCTATGCATAGGGGTTGGCACATGTTTTCATCTTGACTCTCCGGTAGAGACTTTGGGGCACTCTTTGAAGTACTTTGTGTTGGTTGAATAGATGAATCTGAGATTGTGTGATGCATATCGTATAATCATGCCCACGGATACTTGAGGTGACAATGGAGTATCTAGGTGACATTAGGTTTTTGGTTGATTTGTGTCTTAAGGTGTTATTCTAGTACGAACTCTTGAATAGATTGATCTGAAAGAATAACTTTGAGGTGGTTTCGTACCCTACCATAATCTATTCGTTTGTTCTCCGCTATTAGTGGCTTTGGAGTGACTCTTTGTTGCATGTTGAGGGATTGTTATATGATCTATCTATGTTATTATTGTTGAGAGAACTTGCACTAGTGAAACTATGAACCTTAGGCCTTGTTTCCTATCATTGCAATACCGTTTACACTCACTTTTATCATTAGTTACCTTGCTGTTTTTATATTTTTAGATTACAAATACCCTTATCTACTATCCATATTGCACTTGTATCACCATCTCTTCGCCGAACTAGTGCAACTATGCAATTTACCATTGTATTGGGTGTGTTGGGGACATAAGAGACTCTTTGTTATTTGGTTGCAGGGTTGTTTGAGAGAGACCATCTTCATCCTACGCCTCCTACAGATTGATAAACCTTAAGTCATCCACTTGAGGGAAATTTGCTACTGTCCTACAAACCTGTGCACTTGCAGGCCCAACAACGTCTACAAGAAGAAGGTTGCGTAGTAGACATCAAGCTCTTTTCTGGCACCGTTGCCGGGGAGGTGAGTGCTTGAAGGTATATCTTTAGATCTTGCAATCGAATCTTTTTGCTTCTTGTTTGATCACTAGTTTAGTTTATAAAAGAAAACTACAAAAAAATGGAATTGAGTTTGTCTCATACGCTTTGTCTTTTTAATATCTTTCATGAGTTTGATGGAAAGGAAAATTGTGCTCACTTGCTAGAAGAAGAATGCATTAAAATGCTTGGTACTAAATCTTTGAATGATGAGCATGATTGCAATGTTGTTAGTATGAACTCTTTGAATATCCATAGTACTAATGATGATTGCACTAGTTATGATGAAAATATCTCTTATAAGCATGTTGATTTTTGTGGAGTAGATTGGATTTGCAAGTACACACCAAATAGGGAAGATAGATATTGCAAGAGGCATAAGTATTTAGAAACTAAATTGTTGCAAGAAAGACTTGATGATTGTGCTGAAATATTCAATATTTTTCGTGCTCCTTGTGAACTTTGCAATGAACGTGGTCATTTAAATCTCCAATGCAAACTGTTTCATGATCGAATCGTGTCCAAAAATTGTGATAGCTTGATTACCCTTGGGTGTCATAAAGAGCTTAGTCTTCTTTTGGGGTATGAAGAAATGAAACGTATAACTGAGGGTATTCCAAAATTTAATCTTGATAGATTTCTTGATTTTGATCTAGAGAATATTTATATGTTTTGTGCGGAGAATTGCATTGAGAATCCTTATATTGCCAATTACCTAAAGAAAAGAAAGCAAATAGAAGATGATGAGAATACTAATGAAAGGGAAGAGACTTCCCATTATCCTCCTATTATTTCTTATGATGAATCAGGTAACGAGGAGGAGCTTTCTATTCAACCAATCTCGTCAATAAGGAGCTCAAAGAGGAAAGTTGAACCCACACATAATATGAAGAAGAAAAAGAAAACAAGGAGCAACAAAGGTAGAAAGGTATCCCTCCCAAATGATGTTGCTCCTACTACTCATTGTGATAATGATAATTGCTATACTATTGGTGCTATCCATATTTTTAATGATGAGAGTGATTATGCTTATGATATGAAAGGGCCCAAGCTTGGGGAAGCTATGTTTGATGAGGATGAAATATTTGAGAATATATTTGCTGAAATTAATGTTTGTCCCAAGCTTGGGGATGCTATGTTTAATGAAGATGATATTTTTAGCATCCCAAGTTTTGATATGCAAAGTTATTATGATGATAGCATGCCTCTTACCTATGATGATTATATCGATGAAAGTGGGTTTGGAAGAGTGTTAAATTTAGGAAGTAGTGATCCCACTATTTTGGAGGATGTTGAATTTTATTGTGATGAATATGAAAGTGGATTTGGAAGAGTGTCAACTTTATTTAGTGATTCCACTATCTTGGAAGAGGTTTCAATCGATTATGATGAGAACAAAGTTGCTACTTATGATGATTATTGTGATGAAACTTATGCTATAAAAAGTAGTGATGATTATATTTATAAAACTTGTCATGATTATGATTACCCTTTTTCTGAACATTACTCTTTTAATGTGGAAACAATTTTTAGTGCTCAAGTCTCTTATGATACTCCCACTATTCCGAATGAGAAGAATTTTGCTTATGTGGAGAGTAGTAAATTTTCTATGCTTGTAGATCATGAAAACAATGCTTTAGGTGCTGGTTATATTGTTGAATTCATTCATGATGCTACTGAAAATTATTATGAGGGAGGAACATATGCTTGTAGGAATTGCAATAATGTCAACTCTCCTCCCTATGTGTTGAAAATTTTGAAGTTATGCTTGTTTTACCTTCCTATGCTAGTTGATTATTGTTCCCATAAGTTGTTTGCTCACAAAATCCCTATGCATAGGAAGTGCGTTAGGCTTAAATATGCTAGTCATATGCTTCATGATGCTCCCATTATGTTTCAATTCTTCTCTTTTATGTGAGCATCATCGTCATCATCATGCCTAGCTAGAAAGGCATTAAAGAAAAGCGCTTGTTGGGAGACAACCCAATATTTACCTTTACTGTTTTTGTGTGTTCACATGATTATGATACTGTAGTAATCA
This sequence comes from Triticum aestivum, assembly GCF_018294505.1. Taxonomy (NCBI): domain Eukaryota; kingdom Viridiplantae; phylum Streptophyta; class Magnoliopsida; order Poales; family Poaceae; genus Triticum; species Triticum aestivum. Next base: position 344,690,068 of record NC_057798.1, read on the forward strand.
TGTTTTATAGCTTTTATTTCAATAAAGTGCCAAGTAAGACCTTTAGGATAGCTTACGGTGATAGTTGTGTTTATCCTGCTGAAAATCAGAAACTTTTGCACCCAGTAAATTAGTTTTTTAATTCACATAAACGTGCTTATGATCTGATTCTTTTTGCTATGGATTGGTACACAAAATTCTTAGGACTTCCTATTTGGTAGGATTTTTGGAGTTCCAGAAATATACGTTTGATACAGATTACTATAGACTGTTCTGTTTTTGACAGATTCTGTTTTCTATGTGTGGTTTGCTTATTTTGATGAATCTATGAGTAGTATCGGAGGGTATGAACCATAGATAAGTTTGAATACAGTAGATATTACACCAATATGAATTTAGAATGAGTTCATTACAGTACCTAAGTGGTGGTTTTATTTTCTTATACTAACGGAGCTCACGAGTTTTCTGTTGAGTTTTGTGTTGTGGAGTTTTCAAGTTTTGGGTAAAGATTCGATGGACTATGAAATAAGGAGTGGCAAGAGCCTAAGCTTGGGGATGCCAGGCACCCCAAGGTAATATTCAAGAATAGCCAAAAGCCTAAGCTTGGGGATGCCCCCGGAAGGCATCCCCTCTTTCGTCTTCGTTTATCGGTAACTTTACTTGGGGCTATATTTTTATTCACCACATGATATGTGTTTTGCTTGGAGCGTCATTTTCTTTTGTTAGTATTTTCTTGCTGTTATTTATAATAATGTTTTGCATCTATATTTTCAATAAAAATGTTAAGGATAGCCTTTATAATGCTTATTTTGCTAGTATACATGTTGCTGTTTGAAAACAGAAAGTTCACCGTTGTTGAAAAAATTCCCTAGAAAAGTCAGAGCATGGTATAATGTTTAAACTTTTTGCATAATGAGCTATGATAAATTTACTACAGTGGGAATTTTATTTCACAATTTTTGGAGTTAGGGAAGTATGATGAATCTTGCATTCTTTACAGACTATACTGTTTTGGCAGATTGCTGTTATGGTTGCATTGTTTGCATATGTTTGCTTGTTTAATGATTCTATTTGAGGATAGAGTATTAAATATGCAGATGCATTTAGTATGCAATGTTGAATAATAATTTTAGTAATTTGTTACAGTAGAAAATGATAAGGTTTTGCATCGGTTCATACTAACCTATCTCACGAGTTCTTGTTGAGTTTGGTGTGGATGAAGCTTTTGATAAAAAAGAGAAACCATGATATGAGAGGAATTAAGGAGACACAAAAGTTCAAGCTTGGGGATTCCCAAGGCACCCCAAGATAATATTTAAAGAAGTCTCAAGCATCTAAGCTTGGGGATGCCCTGGTAGGCATCCCACCTTTCTTCTTCAACAACTATCGGTTAGTATCGGTTGAGCCTAAGTTTTTGCTTCTTCACATGAGTTGTGCTATCCTTGCAATGTAATTTTATTTTGTTTTGCTTGCTGTTTGAATACAATACCAAGATCTGAAATTCTTTAATGGGAGAGAGTCTTCATATAGTTACATAATTATTTAGCTACTCATTGATCTTCACTTATATCTTTTTTGGAGTAGTTTGTCATTTACTCGTGTGCTTCACTTATATCCTATGAGTAAATGGTTGAATGAGTTGAATGTCATAAATCTGAAATTTTATATGTCTCATTTGCTTATCCCATGGGGGGTAATAACTACACATCTAAGAAGTAGAGGTTGTAAATTTATTGAAGGTTAGCAAGCATTGTATTGGTCATTTGAACAATTCATGAAAGAATATTGAAGGAAGAGAGATTTCACATATAAATACACTATCCTAGACATCTTTTATAATTGGGAGAACTCATTAAGTATGACATGCTACAGAGTTGATGTTCGACAAGGAAGACAACGTAATGGGTTATGTTTTCGCACATCTCAGTTAAAGTATATTGTCATGGATCATTCAAACATGTTGAGATTGCCTTTCCCCCTCATGCTAGCCAAAATTCCTTGCACCAAGTAGAGATACTACTTGTGCATCCAAATATCCTTAAACCCAATTTTTCCATGAGAGTCCACCATACCTACCTATGGATTGAGTAAGATCCTTCAAGTAAGTTGTCATCGGTGCAAGCAATAAAAATTGCTCTCTAAATATGTATGATCTTTTGGTGTGAAGAAAAATAGCTTTATACGATCTTGTTATGGAAGCAATAAAAGCAATAAAGTTTGCTAGTTTTCAAGAAAGTTTATGGTCTATGCTTTAACATGTGAACAGCTTGTTACTTGATCTTGAGAAGTTTTATGAGATGAACTATTGTTATGACATATAATCATGCTAGAAAAGGTGATTGAAATTATATTTGATCAAACTTGTGCACCTTCTAGCATTCACACTTCATAAATTCTTTATTTATCATTTACCTACTCGAGGACGAGCAGTAATTAAGCTTGGGGATGCTGATACGTCTCCAACGTATCTATAATTTATGAAGCATTCATGCTATTTTATTATCTGTTTTGAATGATTACGGGCTTTGTTATACACTTTTATATTACTTTTGGGACTAACCTATTAATTGGAGGCCCAGCCCATGTTGTTGTTTTATTGCCTGTTTCAGTATTTCGAAGAAAAGGAATATCAAACGGAGTCCAAATGGAATGAAACCTTCGGGAGCGTGATTTTTGGAACAAACGTGATCCAGGAAACTTGGATGCAATCCGGAGAAGCATCAAGGAAGCCACGAGATAGGGGGGGCGCCCCCCCCCTGGGCCCTCCACTCTCGTGGGCCCCTCGAGGCTCCCCCGACCAACTTCTTTCGCCTATATAAGTCCACATACCCTTCAAAACATCGAATAAGAAGATAGATCGGGAGTCCCACCGCCGCAAGCCTCTGTAGCCACCAAAAACCTCTCGGGAACCCATTCCGGCACCTTGCCAGAGGTGGGGAACCCATCACCGGTGGCCATCTTCATCATCCCGGCGCTCTCCATGACGAGGAGGGAGTAGTTCACCCTCGGGGCTGAGGGTATGTACCAGTAGCTATGTGTTTGGTCTCTCTCTCTCTCTCGTGTTCTCTCTATGGCACGATCTTGATGTATCGCGAGATTTGCTATTATAGTTGGATCTTATGATGTTTCTCCCCCTCTACTCTCCTATGATGAATTGAGTTTTCCTCTTGAAGTTATCTTGTCGGATTGAGTCTTTAAGGATTTGAGAACACTTGATGTATGTCTTGCTGTGTTTATCTGTGGTGACAATGGGATATCACGTGCCACTTGATGTATGTTTTGGTGATCAACTTCTGGGTTCCGCCATGAACCTATGCATAGGGGTTGGCACATGTTTTCGTCTTGACTCTCCGGTAGAGACTTTGGGGCACTCTTTGAAGTACTTTGTGTTGGTTGAATAGATGAATCTGAGATTGTGTGATGCATATCGTATAATCATGACCATGGATACTTGAGGTGACAATGGAGTATCTAGGTGACATTAGGTTTTTGGTTGATTTGTGTCTTAAGGTGTTATTCTAGTACGAACTCTTGAATAGATTGATCCGAAAGAATAACTTGGAGGTGGTTTCGTACCCTACCATAATCTCTTCGTTTGTTCTCCGCTATTAGTGGCTTTGGAGTGACTCTTTGTTGCATGTTGAGGGATTGTTATATGATCTATCTATGTTATTATTGTTGAGAGAACTTGCACTAGTGAAAGTATGAACCTTAGGCCTTGTTTCCTATCATTGCAATACCATTTACGCTCACTTTTATCATTAGTTACCTTGCTGTTTTTATATTTTCAGATTACAAATACCCTTATCTACTATCCATACTGCACTTGTATCACCATCTCTTCGCCGAACTAGTGCACCTATACAATTTACCATTGTGTTGTGTGTGTTGGGGACACAATAGACTCTTTGTTATTTGGTTGCAGGGTTGTTTGAGAAAGACCATCTTCATCCTACGCCTCCTACGAATTGATAAACCTTAGGTCATCCACTTGAGGGAAATTTGCTACTGTCCTACAAACCTGTGCACTTGCAGGCCCAATAACGTCTACAAGAAGAAGGTTGTGTAGTAGACATCAGGGTCAGGAAGGCTATCTTCTCTACGTCTTCCATAGCCATCTTGATCTGGTGATAACCCAAAAACGCATCCAGGAAACACAACAGGTCGCACTCGGCGGTGGAGTCGATGATCTGGTCGATGCGGGGAAGCCGGAACAGATCTTGGGGGCAGGCCTTGTTGAGGTTGGTGAAATCGACACACATGCGCTCCTTTCCCCCCTTTTTGGCACGACGACGGGGTTTGCCAGCCATTTGGGGTAGCGAACCTCACGAATAACACCTGCTGCCTCCAGCTTGCAGGATTCTCGGACGATGAGGGACTGCTTCTCCATGGACTGCCGCGTCGCTTTATGCTTCACGGGGCGTACATTGGGGCACACATTCAGGTGATGCTCAATCACCCCCCTTGGGACCCCCGCTAGCTGCTTGGGCTCCCATGCGAACACCTCTTTGTTCGAGCGCAAGAACCTCACCAACGCCTTCTCTTGGTCAGGGTCAAGGTCGGCACCTATGGTGAAGGTGGCTCCCGAGGACCCGTCTTCCTCAACTGGCACCTGCTTGGTCTCTGCCTTATCCTGAGTGAACGACTGCTTCTTTTTGGACGGTGCAGCTTCCTTGGCCTTGGAGGCATCTGGGTCGGCGGGTTGTGCCGCCGCAGCGGCCTTGAGGTCCAGCTTGAGCGCCAACAGAGCCTCCTTGGTATCTCCAGCTACGGTGAGGACGCCGCCACTCCCGGGCATCTTCATGAGGTTGTAGGCCGGATGGGTTGCTGCCATGAACTGAGCCAGGGCAGGGTATCCGAGGATGGCGTTGTACAGGAGGCCGATGTGCGCAACGTCAAAGTCAACTAGCTCCGTGCAGTAGTTTTCGTGGGTACCGAAGGTCACAGGAAGGCGGATCTGTCCCAGGGAACTGGAGGAACCGCCTCCGACGCCCGAGAAGGGCTTGCTGGGTCGGAGCTGCTCCAACGGTACGTGTAGGACGTTGAAGGCCTCCACCAAGAGCATGTTGAGGCTGGCACCACCATAGATGAGGGTCTTCGTGACGGCCACCTGGCAGATGGTGGGCGTGCAGAGCATCGGGAGCGCACCCGAGCAGGCGGTGTTGACGGGGCGATCTTTCGAGTCGAAGGTCAGGTCGGCCTTGGGCGCCACCCAACCCGGGGGAGCTCCTTGTCATGCGAGGGCGGCGTTGATCTGGCGAAAGAACGGCTTGGCGTGACGGTCTGATGGTGGAGCTTGTGAGCCGCCCAGGAGAGCTGCAACGACCAGGGGCGTCGCGTAGTGGGCGAGGAAGAGGTTGCGCAGCTCCTCCCAGGAGGCCACAAAAGAAGCGGCAGGTTGAGCAACCATGCGCGCGAGACGCCAGTAAGGGTCATGGGAAGCCAGTTGGCCATGACCTTGTCGTCGCCCCCGGCCTTGAGGACGGCCTCCATGTACGCCACCAAGAAAACCGCCGGGTCCGCCGCGCTGTCGTAGCGCGGCGACATCTCTAGCTTGAACTTGTGCGGCCACTTCACCTGCTGTAAGGCGGGGGCCAAGGCTCGGAGCCCCCTGGCCCCAGCGTTGGCGCCGGTCGTCGGAGTCGGAAGCGTGATGTCCGCCATGAGGGTGAAGCGCGGTGTTGGCGGAGTGCGGGTTGACAGAAGGAAGAGCTCTGGCGCACCCCTACCTGGCGCGCCAAATGTCGGATTTCGGGTTCCGGCAAAACCCTTGAGGTTCGAACACTGGGGTGCGCTCGAAGATTTCCCCCTACCGAATCTCACTCTCAGCCTTGCCGTGATCCCTAAGCTAGCTCGATGAACTCACAACACAAGAGACACAAGATTTATATAGGTTCAGGCCACCGTTGTGGTGTAATACACTACTCCTATGTGGTGGTGGTGGATTGCCTCTTGGGCTGATGATGAACAGTACAAGGGAAGAACAGCCTCCGGAGGACAGGTGTTCTTGAGATGGTGAGGTGTTCTACTTGTTCTGGTTTTTGGTCCCTCTCTACTGTGGTGGCTAGCTCTATTTATAGAGGACCTAGTCCGCTTCCCAAATATTGAGCGGGAAGGGATCCAACAACGGCCATTTTGAAAGGGGACAGCTAGTACAAGCTATCCTGACTAAAGGTGGTCTTCGCCTGTCAAAGGCGCTGGTGGTGATGTCATCTTGGGCTCCACGATGACCTCCGTCCTGCCGTCCTGCTGGTCTTGGTCTTGTTGCACCGATATGGAAATCTTTGCCTGATGCCTTGGTACTCCGCGCCTGCGCTTGCTCCCTTAGCACCAAAGGGGAAACGAGGACACTGCACGCGCTGGCGCCCGCCTGGCCTTGGTCGTCACGGCTTGCGTCACGGGAACCTCGCGAGGTACCCTTTGCCTTGATCTCTCCACCTCCTCGTGAGCCTGCCTGGTGAGGCCGCTCCTGAGGAGGCATTGCATCGTCACCCCCACGAGGCTTGGCCCCTCGCGAGGGTCTTGAGTGTTGCTTGATGAAGACGGGCCGTACTGGGCCACTGGTGGAGCCACGCCGCGGGCCGCATGCAGGCAAGTCTGGGGACCCCCGTTCCCAGAACACCGACAATATCTAAGGCAATGATCATGAACATAGGAATCACATCCATGTCAAGTAGACCGAAACGATTCTGCATCTACTATTATTACTCCACACATCGATCGACTCCTACCTGCATCTAGGGTATTAAGTTCATAAAGAACAAAGTAACGCATTAAGTATGATGACATGATGTAGAGAAATTAACTCAAGCAATATGATGAGAAACCCATCTTTTTATCCTCGATGGCAACAATATAATCCGTGCCTTGCTGACCCTACTGTCACTGGGAAAGGACACCGCAAGATTGAACCCAAAGCTAAGCACTTCTCCCATTGCAAGAAAAACCAATCTAGTAGGCCAAACTAAACCAATAACTTGAAGAGACTTGCAAAGATATCAAATCATGCATATAAGAATTCAGAGAAGATTCAAATAATATTCATAGATAATCTGATCATAAATCCACAATTCATCGGATCTCGGCAAACACATCGCAAAAGAGTATTACATCGAATAGATCTCCAAGAACATCGAGGAGAACATGGTATTAGGAATCAAAGAGGGAGAAGAATCCATCTAACTACTAGTTATGGACTCGTAGGTCTGTGGTAAACTACTCACGCTTCATCGGAAGGGCAATGATGTTGATGTAGAAGCCCTCCGTGATTGAATCCCCTCCGACAGGACGCCGGAAAAGGACCCTAGATGGGATCTCACGCGTATAGAAGTTTGCAGCGGTGGAAAAGTGTTTTTGTGGCCCCCTAATGGTTTTGGGGTATAAGAGTATATATGGGCGAAAGAATTAGGTCAGAAGACCCATGAGGGGCCCACGAGATAGGGGACGCGCCCTACCCCCTGGGTGCGCCCTCCACCCTCATGGCCGCCTCGTTGCTTCTCTGACTTCATCTCCAAGTCTCCTGGTTTGCTTCTGGTCCAAGAAATATCATCGCAAAAGTTTTATTCCGTTTGGACTCCGTTTGGTATTCCTTTTCTGCGAAACTCTAAAAGAGGCAAAAAAAATAGAAACTGGCACTGGGCTCTAGGTTAATAGGTTAGTCCCAAAAATAATATAAAATAGCATACTAATGCATATAAAACATCCAAAACAGATAGCATGGAACAATCAAAAATTATAAATATGTTGGAGACGTATCACACACGAGTCCACATATTCACCATATCAATACACCACTATGGATCCTCTCCCGTCTCCCTACGAGAAGGCCATCCATAGCACTCATTCTTATCTTGCTCATTTTAGAGTATCCACTTTCACTTGTCTATGAACTGCATAAGCAACCAAGTAGTTCATTACTGCGGACGTGGCTATTCGAATAGTTTGATAACCCTGCAGGGGTGTACTTCTTCACACATGCTCTCGCCACTTACCACCATGTACACATCATGTATCTCGGCAACCTTCAAGCGGAAGCCTGGCGAGGGTGTCGGCCATGACCTGACTAACCACACAAGTCCCTAGTCCAGGTTTATCGCCTATTCAGGTTCCATCCGCAGGGAGTCCGGTCGAGGTTTCCACTACGGCCCTGAATGATGTGTGCAGGGTTCTCGAGGCACCAAACGGGCGTCCCGGTACACCGTTCCTTGTACCTACCGCATCACAGCCCACCCCTATGGCCAGCGCTACGCACAGCCTCCAGTATAATACAAACACCAGAAACTACTTGCAACTCCTGGACAGAGTACAAGGGCGATTAATAAGCCGAGAGAGTCAATTAAGGATCCCAATGTGTGGTAGTAGCTAATCTTGAATCACACACACATAACTCAGTTCCTAAGGACGGTTCCAATGAAACAACCCACCATGTACTCCTACACGGCCTCTCATCGATACCTTTACCAAATCATGTTAACACACTTAGCTCTCAATAGTAGGACATGTTCACACCATTCCAATCCATCCCAGATGAATTAGACTTGACACAACTCTAAGCAATAGCAGGGATGACAAACAAGCATGAATGAGTAGGCACATCATAGCTCAAAAAAATCCTACTCATGCTAGTGGGTTTCAACTATTTTACTGTGGCAAAGACAGGTCATGCAGAGGAAAGGGATTCAACTACCGCAGTATGTAACAGTTGAAACGTTGTTGTCCTAATGCAGTAAAAGAGAGCAGGAGCGAGAGAGTGGGATTGTATCGGAGTGATCAAGGGGGGTTTGCTTGCCTGGCACTTCTGAAGATAGTATATCTCTTCATCGGTGTCATCAAACTCATCGTCGGAACAACGTCTACTAAGGGGGGCAATACCGGCAAACAGATAAGGAACACAACCAATGCAATGCGACAATATGATGCATGAATGTGACATGGCAATATGCTGTGAGTTGAGCTAATGCAGCTAGCAATAATTTAAATGGAGTTGGTTTAACACTAGATTCAAATTCAAACTCCACATAAGACATTTCAAATGCCATTTATTTGATTTGTCCAATTCAGCAGCTATAAGTTGTTAAAACATGTATGAAAATGGTACAGATGGATAGATTAGATTTTTCTGATAATGTTTCATATATAAATTATTTCATTTGGAGTTACGATTGATTTTCTATGAATTTTAGAAGTTTTAAACATTTTCTGAATTATTTTTTAATCCAAGAAATGTTTTACAGCGTCAGCCTGACGTTAGCGTGGCGTCATGAGGTCAACAGCGTCAGCCCAGGTCAAACCTGACCTGTGGGGCCCGCGTGTCAGTGGCTAATCTAACTAACATAGTTAACTAACACTAAGCTAATCCTAAGCCTAAATTAGTTAGGGCTTGGGCCCACATGTCATAGACTCAGGGAGGCCAAACCCCCGGTAAACAAGGTCAAACTCGCCAACAGCTCGTCGTCGGCGACAGCAGGCACGGCGGAGGGCTCGGGCTCGCTCCTTCGGTGCCCAAACGAGCAGCAAAGAGCACGTACGGGGAGCTGGAGCTCACCGGCATCTAGTGTAGCAAGCGGCAACAGGTAGGGCGGCCAGAGCTCGTTGGAAACGAGCTCGTGGCCGCGGCCGGCGTTCGATTGCATATGGCGATGTGGCTGCGGTGGCCGTGGCGGCTCGTGCGTGGCACCTACGTCATCTACGCGCGGATGCGATCATGTTGGGCACGACGGCCGGGACATTTGGTCGCCGGGGTTGCATCGATTGCGAGCACAAACGGCGGCATGTTCGGTCGGTGAGGCAGCAGCTACGGCATGCAACAAGGAAAATGGAGGGAGGGAGAAAGGTCAGGGGCTCACGGCGAACATGACGAGCACGCAAGCGAGCTCGGGGAAAGCCGGAGCTGAGCGGGCCGGTGAGGCGGATCTCCGACGACCGATGATGAAGACGTTGAAGATGGCGACGCTGTGGGGCGTCCGGCGTCACGCGGCTCGACAAGGAGAAGTAGGGCGATGGGGCAGTTCTTCTCGACACGGCGGAGAGGCGGGGCAGTGGGTATGGCCGCGGCGAACGGCGTCGATGGCGGTGGGCATGCTCGGCCATGGGGAAGGAAAGCAGAGGAGCGAGAGGGAGAGACACTGGGAGAGTGTAGGACCTTGAGAAGAGGTGCCTAGAGGGGGGTGATTAGACACTAAGTACCAAAGTTATAGTTTTTAAGCTTTTCTTAAAGTTTAAGTGGAGTTTAGGCACAAGTTCAACATTCACAACACATATCAAGCAAGCATGCAAAGAGTATATGAGCAGCGGAAAGTAAAGCATGCAACTTGCAAGAATGTAAAGGGAAGGGTTTGGAGGATTCAAACGCAATTGGAGACATGGATGTTTTTGGCGTGGTTTCGATAGGTGGTGCTATCGTACATCCACGTTGATGGAGACTTCAACCCATGAAGGGTAACGGTTGCGCGAGTCCACGGAGGGCTCCACCCACGAAAGGTCCACGAAGAAGCAACCTTGTCTATCCCACCATGGCCGTCGCCCACGAAGGACTTGCCTCACTAGCGGTAGATCTTCACGAAGTAGGCGATCTCCTTGCCCGTACAAACTCCTTGGTTCAACTCCACAATCTTGTCGAGGCTCCCAAGTGACACCTAGCCAATCTAGGAGACACCATTCTCCAAGAAGTAACAAATGGTGCGTTGATGATGAACTCCTTGCTCTTGTGCTTCAAATGATAGTCTCCCCAACACTCAACTCTCTCTCATAGGATTTGGATCTGGTGGAAAGAAGATTTGAGTGGAAAGCAACTTGGGGAAGGCTAGAGATCAAGATTCATATGGTAGGAATGGAATATCTTGGCCTCAACACATGAGTAGGTAGTTCTCTCTCAGAAATAGGATGCTGGAAGTGTAGGTTCGTTTTGATGGCTCTCTCCACGAATGAAGAGGAGGTGGAGGGGTACATATAGCCTCCACACAAAATCTAACCGTTACACACAATTTACCAAACTCAGTGGGACCGAATCAACAAACTCGGTCAGACCGATTTAGCAAATTTAGTGACCGTTAGAATTTTCGGTGGGACCGAAATGCAACTCGGTAGGACCGATATGGTTAGGGTTAGGGCATAATGTAATCTCGGTGAGACCGATTACACAAACTCGGTACGACCGATTTTGGTAATTAGCTAACCAGAGAGTTGGTCAGGCAAACTCGGTTGGACCGATTATCAAACTCGGTGGGACCGATTTTGATAATAAGTCAACCAAAAAGTTTGCATTGTAATCTCGGTAGTACCGATTGCTCAAACTCGGTGAGACCGATTTTGATAATGGACATACACACAGAGATTACAATCCCATCTCGGTGAGACCGAGATCCCAATCGGTGAGACCGATTTGCCTAGGGTTTGTGGCAGTGGCTAAGACATCCAAACTCGGTGGCGCCGAATAGAAAGAATCGGTGGGGCCGAGTTTGACTTTAGGTTTAGGACATATGTGTGGAAGTGGGAAAGCAGTTGAGGGTATTTGGAGCATATCACTAAGCACTTGAAGCAAGAGGCTCATTAAGCAACACCTCATCCCTCCTTGATAGTATTGGCTTTTCCTATAGACTCAATGTGATCTTGGATCACCAAAATGTAAAATGAAGAGTCTTGAGCTTGAAGCTTGAGCCAATCCTTTGTCCTTAGCATCTTGAAGGAGTTCCCACATCCTTTAGTCCATGCCACTCCATTGTTGAACTTATCTGAAATATACTAGATAAAAGTGTTAGTCCAACAAGAGATATGTTGACATTAATTACCAAAACCACCTAGGGAGCACTTGTGCTTTCAATCTCCCCCTTTTTGGTAATTGATGACAACATACATCAAAGCTTTAGATAAAGATTTAAGAAATAGCAAGTAAAGCTTTGGAAAGACATGTAACAAGCATAGGCTCCCCTTACATGTATGCAATCATGTGAATACTAAAAATGGAAGCATGTGATAGCATAACCATGATAGAGCAGGCAATGTGTTACATGTATCTTGGCCATATGCATCAGAGCAAAAAGTATTAAAGGAAATACCTTAATGCCCATGAGTCCTTCTTGCAAATAGTATGTACATCAGCAAGAATTCCTCATACACATGATTGTGATGCATATACTTACCTTGTAGTCTTGAGTTGGCTTAGGATGGAATGAACTTGCGTAAACAAGGTTAGATAACACATATACATCTACTAGCCAGAGCAAACAGAAGAAACCACAAGAATACCAAGACTGGGATGACATGTAGAGAGTGAGTACTAAGTACCACATTGGAATTGACATGTCCCCAAGAGTAAAGATATGCAATGAATTTGAATGATTTCTTTCCCTTAGATGTCTTGCTCCCCCTGAATCTAGCATGGGATATTGGGAGAAGATAGGGAACAGAAAATCAGAGCTGAAAGATATAAATGAACAGAGCTGATGCAAGCTAATGCAAATAAGCACATATAAACATGTCTTTCCCCTCAAGAAGACATGTGGCATCTCTCCTCTTGAACACCAAGCATCTGGGATCCTTGAGAAATACTTTCTACTAGTATTCTCTCCCCCTGGAGATCTCTCTCTCTCTCCCCCTGAAGGATCTCTCTCTCTCCTTCTCTGATGTGATCTCTTTAAGTGATAAGCTTTGATGTGATCTCTCTCTCCCCCTTTGACATCAATTTCCAAGAAGGGCTTGATAAAGATGTAATCTCTATCTCTCCCTCTGGAATTTGTCATGAATGGGTTTGATCCTTGAGTCACAACATAAATCAATGGTTAAAAAATGTGATGCTTGTAGAGGACAAGATTCATTGAGTGGAGCTGGATCAGAAGAAACACAGAATAAGTGGCAAACTGTTTTTCCTGTTGTGAAGTCAGTGGCACCGAGTGGTATGCTTCGGTGGTACCGAAATTTTTCAGTTGGACCAAAAATAACAAATCGGTGTAACCGAGTTCATCATAGAGAAAAACACTTGTCACCTCAGCTCACTAGACTAATAAGATCTCACAAAGATTTGCAAGGAATTTACTGAAAGATATGCAGGGAATTTGATGCAGAAAATGCAGAGCAAAAAGAAAGAAATCTAGATGAAGTAGGGGAAACAAATATGCATGAGATAAATGCAAAGACACAGAAGAAAACACAAGAGAACTTCATCTAGAGATGGTCGGCGACAAAGTCACCTATGTTAGAGTATATTGACTAAGGAGTCAAGTGAGATCACTTGATCATAGGTCATACTCATCGTTTAAGCTCAAAATGGGGTTGCCATTTTTTGTTTAAGCATCTTGATGTATTCACATCTTGTCGAGTTGCTTTAGCTCATGACTTGGAGTAAAGCTTCTCTAAGATGGAATAACATACCTTTGTTGGTGGTGTTGATCATGTAGTTGAACTTGTGTGGGTCGCTGAAGGTTGATGTAGCTCATCAAGAGTTGGGAGCACCACTTGGAATTTGAGTCCATCTTCCTACATGGGTTAGTTCTTGCAAGGAAGAGCACTTGTGTATCCAAAAATGACAATCATGAAGCTCAACATAGAATTTGTCAAAGGATATGTTTGAATGGTTTTGGGCTTCCTTGTCTTCAACCACCTTTGTATAGAGACTTGGTGATGTAGAGATTGCTCACGATATGAGTAGGTTACAATCTCATGGAATTTGATTCAACCAAGTACCTACATTGGTTAGATAACATGCAAGATGCCAATATATCCAAGACATAAGATTTTCATCGTAAGGGAAATATCAAGGATTAGTCATAGGCTCATGTCTTGCATGTATCCAATGGAGTTTCTACTCCAAGTTTGAAGCATCAATGATGTTCAATTCTCCTCTCAACCTGCAAAACACTTTCTCATAAAGAGGTTTAGTGAATATATCCGCTAATTGCTTTTCGGTGCGAACATGCTTAAGATCAATATCACCCTTAGCAACATGATCTCGAATGAAATGATGACGAACTTCAATATGCTTAGTTCGAGAATGTTGCACAGGATTATGACCAATTTTGATAGCACTTTCATTGTCACAAAGCAATGGAACATGTTTCACATATATCCCATAATCTTTAAGAGTTTGGGTCATCCAAAGTAATTGAGCACAACATGAACTAGCGGCAATGTATTCCTCTTCGGCGGTGGATAAGGATACCGAGTTTTGTTTCTTGGAAGACCAAGACACAAGAGATCTACCAAGAAATTGACAAGTACCCGAAGTGGACTTTCTATCAACCTTGTCTCTGGCATAGTCCAAGTCGGAGTAGCCAACAAGATCGAAAGAGGCCCTCTTAGGATACCAAATGCCAAAATTTGGTGTATGGATTAAGTATCTCACTATCCTTTTCACAACCTTAAGATGACATTCTTTAGGAGCAGCTTGATATCGTGCACACATGCACACACTTCGCATAATATCGGGACGTGAAGCACATAGATATAACAATGAACCAATCATAGAGCAATAAACCTTTTGATCAACCGGTTCACCATCTTTGGTCAAGTCAAGATGTCCACTAGTAGGCATGGGTGTAGTCATACCTTTGCATTCTTGCATATTGAACTTCTTGAATAAGTCCTTAGTGAACTTCGTTTGAGAGACAAAAGTACCTTCCTTAGTTTGCTTGATTTGTAACCCAAGAAAGAATTTGAGTTCACTCATCATAGACATCTCAAACTTCTCCGACATTAGCTTCCCAAACTTTTCACTAAAATGAGGGTTAGTTGATCCAAATATAATATCATCAACATAGATTTGGCACACAAATAGTTCACCATTAACCCTTTTAGTAAAAAGAGTAGAATCAATTTTCCCAATTTCAAAGCCTTTTTCAATAAGGAACTTGGTCAAGCATTTATACCATGCTCTAGGAGCTTGTTTAAGACCATAAAGAGCTTTGTGAAGTTTGTAAACATGATTGGGTTTCTTAGGATTGACAAAGCCGGGAGGTTGCTTAACATAAACTTCCTCCTCTATTTCACCATTTAGAAAAGCACTTTTAATGTCCATTTGGTACAAGGTGATATCATGGTGATTAGCATAGGCAAGTAAGATGCGGATAGACTCAAGTCTAGCAACGGGGGCGTAAGTCTCACCATAGTCCATACCTTCGACTTGTGTGTAGCCTTGGGCGACGAGACGTGCTTTGTCGCGAACTACTTGTCCATCTTCATCTTGCTTGTTGCGAAACACCCATTTGGTACCGATGATGTTGTGGTTGTTGTCGGGCTGCTCAACCAATGTCCAAACTTGGTTCCTCTCAAAGTGGTGTAGCTCTTCATGCATAGCATTTATCCAATCAGGATCTTCCAATGCTTCTTCGACCTTCATAGGTTCAATGCTAGAGATGAAAGAATAGTTTTCACAAAAGTTAGCTAGACAAGTTTTAAAGCGAGTGATTCTCCCGGTTTGAATATCATTGTAGATTTGCTCTACAGGGTGGTCTTTAGCAATTCTTGCTCGAACTCGTGAAAGCTTTTGTTTGGATCTTCGTTGAACATCTTCTTCATCTTGTTCTTCTTCTTGGTCTTCTTCATTGTTGGTGTTGTCGTTCTCTTGTCGTGGTGGAGAAGGAGGTTGTTGACATTCATCTTGATGCACTTCCTCGTTTCCTTCATCTTGGTGTGTCCCACTTGTGGATGCTTCCGTATCAACTCTTGGTTCACCTTGTCGTGAAGTAGAAGCTTCCACTTGGACAGACGAGGTACTCTCCTTCACTTCCGTTGGACGAACCTTGCCAATAGACAAGTCTTGGATTGCTTCCGAAGGATCTTTGTCTCCAACATAAATTGACAATTGCTCTACTTGCGAGCCGTTAGATTCATCAAACTTCACATCTACCGTCTCTTCAACCTTTCGGGTGAAATTGTTGTAGACACGGTAAGTGTGAGAGTTTGAGCCATAACCTAGTAGGAAACCTTCATGAGACTTAGGAGCAAATTTAGAACGATGATGCTTATCAAGAATGTAGCACTTTGATCCGAATACTCGAAAGTATCCAACTTGGGGTTTGTTACCGGTGAGTAGCTCATATGTTGTCTTGCCGAGTAGCTTGTGAAGATACAAGCGATTTGTTGCATGACAAGCTGTCTCAACCGCTTCTGCCCAAAATTGCTTCGGCGTCTTATACTCATCAAGCATCGTTCTCGCCATTTCGATGAGCGTCCGGTTCTTCCTATCAACAACTCCATTTTGTTGAGGTGTGTACGTAGCCGAGAACTCGTGTGAAATCCCTTCTTCATCAAGAAAGGTGTCCACATTTGCGTTCTTGAACTCCGTTCCGTTGTCGCTGCGAACCTTCTTGATCTTCACATCAAATTGATTTTGGGCCTTCCTAGCGAAGTTTTTGAAGATCTTCTGAACCTGTGATTTATCATCGAGAAAGAACACCCACGTAAATCTTGAAAAATCATCAACTATAACTAGACCAAAAGAATTTCCACCGAGACTCTTGTAAGAGTTGGGAACAAAGAGATCCATGTGAAGTAGCTCGAGTGGCCTCTTTGTGGTCATGATGTTCTTCACGGGATGCCTTCCTCCAACCTGTTTACCTACTTGACAAGCACTGCAAAGTCTATCCTTATCAAATATGACATCATTAACTCCAAGGATATGATTTCCCTTAATAAGCTTGTCAAGGTTTCTCATGCCAACGTGACCTAGTCGTCTATGCCATAACCAGCCTTTTGAGGATTTAGCAATGAAGCAAGTTTTAGGTTGGGCCTTTTTAGTGAAATCAACAATGTATATATCACCTCTACGTATGCCGGTAAAGACCATTTTATGATTGTCTCGACGAAACACTTGGTAATCTACTTCAGTAAATAGGACATTGAAACCGAAATCAGCAAGTCTAGATACTGAAAGTAAGTTGTACCCAAGAGATTCAACGAGCATGACATTTTGTATGGATCTATCATGTGATATGGCCACCTTACCGAGGCCAACCACCTTACCCTTTGAGTTGTCACCGAAAGTGACATACTTTCGAGGACTATCATTATCAGCAAGCTCACAAAACATGTCTTTATCTCCGGTCATGTGATCGGTACATCCACTATCAAGGACCCATTCCTTTCCTCCTAACATATATCCCCGAAGATTTGCCATAAGACCAAAATGTCTCATTGCATCATCAAGATCGAAGTCACTATCATCATCCTCATCATAGTATCCAGGTTCAACATCGTCATGTGGTGGATCAAATCCTAGAGAGTGTGATTCGTTAGAGTGAGTTTGACAATGATCTTGTCTATGAATTTCTATAGCTTCGAAAATAATGTCACTAATAATGCCAACATTTCCTTTGGCACGCATAAGGTTTGTAAGCTCAAATAGACGATCACCAAACATAGGATCACTAGTATTCATTTTACTCAAAGCAATAGACTTATGGAGAATTTCATCTAGATTTTTCAAAGACTAATCTGGAAATCGTTCCTCAAGAAATTTCCATATAGTGTAGGCACACTTAAAAGTAGGCAAACATCCAATCAAGTTTCTAGGCAATCCTCTAATGATAAGTTCGGAAGTTCTAAGATTTCTAACCATGTCAATTGACTCATCATGGGTTGGATGCATAGGGTCAACATAAGGTGCACAAGGGCTAGCAATGTACTTGTTCAAATGATATTGATTGAAAATTACAAGCATCTCATTTTTCCACTCATGAAAATACTCTCCGTCAAGAATAGGCACTTTATGTCTAAGACTCCCCAAAGTAGACTCATCCATCTTCCTCCAATGGTGATTAAACCAAGGCAATGGAGACCAATGCTCTGATACCACTTGTAGGACCTTGAGAAGAGGTGTCTACAGGGGGGGTGATTAGACACTAAGTACCAAAGTCACATTTTTAAGCTTTTCTTAAAGTTTAAGTGGAGTTTAGGCACAAGTTCAACATACACAACACATATCAAGCAAGCATGCAAAGAGTATATGAGCAGCGGAAAGTAAAGCATGCAACTTGCAAGAATGTAAAGGGAAGGGTTTGGAGGATTCAAACGCAATTGGAGACACGAATGTTTTTGGCGTGGTTCCGATAGGTGGTGCTATCGTACATCCACGTTGATGGAGACTTCAACCCACGAAGGGTAACGGTTGCGTGAGTCCACGGAGGGCTCCACCCACGAAGGGTCCACAAAGAAGCAACCTTGTCTATCCCACCAGGGTCGTCGCCCACGAAGGACTTGCCTCACTAGCGGTAGATCTTCACGAAGTAGGCGATATCCTTGCCCTTACAAACTCCTTGGTTCAACTCCACAATCTTGTCGGAGGCTCCCAAGTGACACCTAGCCAATCTAGGAGACACCACTCTCCAAGAAGTAACAAAGGGTGCGTTGATGATGAACTCCTTGCTCTTGTGCTTCAAATGATAGTCTCCCCAACACTCAACTCTCTCTCATAGGATTTGGATCTGGTGGAAAGAAGATTTGAGTGGAAATCAACTTGGGGAAGGCTAGAGATCAAGATTCATATGGTAGGAATGGAATATCTTGGCCTCAACACATGAGTAGGTAGTTCTCTCTCAGAAATAGGATCCTGGAAGTGTAGGTTCGTTCTGATGGCTCTCTCCACGAATGAAGAGGAGGTGGAGGGGTATATATAGCCTCCACACAAAATCTAACCGTTACACACAATTTACCAAACTCGGTGGGACCGAATCAACAAACTCAGTCACATCGATTTAGCAAATTTAGTGACCGTTAGAATTTTCGGTGGGACCGAAATGCAACTCGGTAGGACCGATATGGTTAGGGTTAGGGAATAATGTAATCTCGGTGAGACCGATTACACAAACTCGGTACGACCGATTTTGGTAATTAGCTAACCAGAGAGTTGGTCAGGCAAACTTGGTTGGACCGATTATCAAACTCAGTGGGACCGATTTTGATAATAAGTCAACCAGAAAGTTTGCATTGTAATCTCGGTAGTACCGATTGCTCAAACTCGGTGAGACCGATTTTGATAATGGACATACACACAGAGATTACAATCCCATCTCGGTGAGACCGAGATCCCAATCAGTGAGACCGATTTGCCTAGGGTTTGTGGCAGTGGCTAAGACATCCAAACTCGGTGGCGCCGAATAGAAAGAATCGGTGGGGCCGAGTTTGACTTTAGGTTTAGGACATATGTGTGGAAGTGGGAAAGCAGTTGTGGTTATTTGGAGCATATCACTAAGCACTTGAAGCAAGAGGCTCATTAAGCAACACCTCATCCCTCCTTGATAGTATTGGCTTTTCCTATAGACTCAATGTGATCTTGGATCACCAAAATGTAAAATGAAGAGTCTTGAACTTGAAGCTTGAGCCAATCCTTTGTCCTTAGCATCTTGAAGGAGTTCCCACATCCTTTAGTCCATGCCACTCCATTGTTGAACTTATCTGAAATATACTAGATAAAAGTGTTAGTCCAACAAGAGATATGTTGACATTAATTACCAAAACCACCTAGGGAGCACTTGTGCTTTCAGAGAGCGAGAGAGGGTTGAGGGCAGGGTGGGCGCGTGGCGCTTGGGGCCGTCTCCAGCAATGGTAAGCAGGTAGGAGGTGGTCGGGTGCATGCTCACGCACATTGGCCACATGTGGTGTCCGACTGGCGCGGGGAGGAAGACGACACATGGGGAAGTGGTGGTGGGCTGGGCCAGTGGAGCTGGGCCGGCTACAGGTAGATGGGTCAGGTAAGGCAGGTTTGCGCTCTTTCTCTCTGTATTTATTTCAGTTTTCTATTTATCTCAATATGTTTTGATTTGATTTATAAACCAAACCATTTTTAAAACTTTTTGTAATTTTTTATGTGAGCTCAGGGAGCTAGTCCAAGGTCACATGCAAACTTACAAAAATATTTGAACCTTATTTCTTATATAACAAAAATAAATCCAACTCAAATATATTATTGATTTAAATCCAAAGTCCCAAATAATTCCTTAAAAATGTTCCTTAATTTTGGTTTGAAGTAAAATTATTGCCAAAATTATCAGAACAATAAAAGGAACATTGGAAACTTTGAATGCCTTTTCAGGGTTCTTTGCCCTTTTATTTAAATTTGCGAGGCTTAAGAATATTCCTCAATTCAATATTCAGAATTTAGGCATGATGCATGAAGCTCTCAAATGCAACTAATATTTATTTACAAACAAATATTCTAGGGCTGTGAGAACTCACCACCACTAAACAAGAATCTCATCCCAAGATTCAAGACGTGAGGTAAGAAGACAGAGGGACACAAAGCTAACACAATCTTCATGATCCAATTTCCCTTCTCGAAGATGTTGAATCATTGCTTCAAATTGATCTTGACGTCCTTGCTTTCGAGATCTTCATCCAACATGATGATGACAGAAAGAAACTCTAGTGGAATTGATCTTCTCGAAGATCGGGCAATTCAAGATCAACTCATGCAGTGAGACGTAGGAACACCTCTTGAGTTGAGACACGAAACACACATCAGGAGCAATGGAAAGAGGTAGATGACAAGGTTCAACTGGGTAGGAAAAATTCTGCGCTGAAGAAGATGGTGCACGAGTTTCAAAGTAGCGAGGAGTTAGTTGCCATGATTCCATAACGGGGCACCCCGGAGAAGGTGACTCGTAGAATTATTCCCTTAAGTGGCAAAAAGAATTACTTTTGATACATAGATCATTGAAATTCTCTATACCAGCCTAAGGCAAATCATAATCGATCGTTTAAAGGAGTTTGGAAGAATGGCATGCTCAAACTAGAATGGATGATGTGGACTACCTTGTTGAAGACAACATGAAGGATGATTTCTTCTTATCATAGAGAAGGGATAGGACCCATGGTAGGACCACTTTTGAAGATGATCTTGAACAACAATTACTGAGAAGGGCAACCCATGGAAAGATGGCACAATGGCGGTGCAAGCTGGGAACAAAATGCAAGTGTTCGGAATGATTATGGTAACTTGGGAAAAAGCTCAACAGTAGAGAGTGATTCCACTGTTAGAATGCTATAGTATGATCGAGGAAACTAGGAGCACAAGATCCCTAAGGAACAACTTCTAGAATAAGTCACACGAAATCCTCATGGAGAAGATGGTCAAATTGCTCAATCAAGATACTACAATGATAGATCTTCCGGCTAGGTGTGTCGGCCAGAACGTCAACCTTGTCGGGACCTACATCATAGACCTTGGAAAGTTCCAACCATCATATCTGCCTGAGATTCAGATCTGGTTGGTAACAGGATAATTCAGACAACAAGTTTGGAAAAGAAAGTTTGCAACACAAACTGGCGAGATGATGTTGCAAGATTCTCGAGGAATGAACTACGATAGCAAGCTCCAAACCATGAGCTGGTTCTGCTACATACATGTGAACACGTTGTCCAAGACAAGCATGACCATGTAGAAGTCTTGCAACAAAACACTACCAAGTTCAGGTGGGGAACCATCATCAAGGATATCGAAGTCCTTGCATAAGTCTAGCTCTTAAGAAGAAACTTATTTTCCTTGAACAAATCAATCAATGGCTTGGTGTGCTAGGGACACATATAGAATGAAGGTTGCAAGTCTCCAAACCACAGAATACTTCGCACGTATGCATGACTGACTTGGAATGATTCCAGAGGAAGCAAAAATAAACTTTCTCGAATTCACGGTGGCAACTTGCACCAAATGCAGCTGTATTAGAGGAAGTCACTTCTTTCATCCAACACATGCTTCCTAGAAAGTCTCATCATAGTCAACTCCTTGAACTTGTCGAAAACCTTTTGCAACAAGTTGAGCTTTGTAGACGGTAACATTACCATCAACGTCAGTCTTCTTCTTGAAGATCCATTTATTCTCTATGACTCGTCGATCATTGGGAAAATCCACCAAAGTCCACACTTTGTTCCCATACATGGATCCTATCTTAGATTTCATGGCCTCAAGCCATTTATCGGAATCTAGGGTCATCATAGCTTCTTCATAGTTCATAGGTTCGCCATGGTCTATTAACATGACTTCCAGAACAGGATTACCACACCACTCTGGTGTGTCTCGTGCTCTGGTTGACCTACGAAATTCAGTAGTAACTTGATCTGAAGTTTCATGATCATCATCTCTAGCTTCCTCTCTAGTTAGTGTAGGCATCACAGGAACAATTTTCTCTGATGTACTACTTTCCAATTCGAGAGAAGGTACATTTACCTCATCAAGTTTTACCTTCCTACCACTCACTTCTTTTGAGAGAAACTCCTTCTCTAGAAAGGACCCATTCTCAGCAACAAAATCTTTCCTTCGGATATGTGATGGAAGGTGTACCCAATTGTTTCCTTAGGGTATCCTATGAAGACACACTTCTCGGATTTGGGTTCGATCTTATCAGGCTGAAGCCTTTTGACATAAGTGCCGCAACCCCAAATTTTAAGAAACGACAACTTAGGTTTCTTGCTAAACCAAAGTTCATATGGTGTCATCTCAACACATTTAGACGGTTCCCTATTTAACGTGAATGCAGCTATCTCTAATGCATAACCCCAAAACGATAGTCGTAAATCGGTAAGAGACATCATATATCGCACCATATCTAATAAAGTGCGGTTACGACGTTCGGGCACACCATTACGCTATGGTGTTCCAGGTGGCGTGAGTTGTGAAACAATTCCACATTGTTTTAAATGAAGGCCAAACTCGTAACTCAAATATTTGCCTCCACGATCAAATCATAGAAACTTTATTTTCTTCTTATGATGATTCTCCACTTCACTCTGAAATTCTTTGAACTTTTCAAATGTTTCAGACCTGTGTTTCATCAAGTAGATAAATCATCAGTGAAGGTGAGAAAATAACGATACCCGCCGCGTGCTACAACACTCATTAGACCGCATACATCGGTATGTATTATTTCCAATAAGTTATTAGCTCGCTCCATTGTTTAGAATAACGGAGCTTTAGTCATCTTGCCCATGAGGCATAGTTCGCGAGTATCAAATGATTCATAATCAAGTGATTCCAAAAGTCCATCAATATGGAGTTTCTTCATGCGCTTTACACCAATACGACCTAAACAGCAGTGCCACAAGTATGTTGCACTATCATTATCAACTTTGCATCTTTTGGCATCAATATTATGAATATGTGTATTACTAAGATCAAGATTCAATAAACCATTAACATTGGGTGTATGACCATAGAAGGTTTTATTCATGTAAATAGAATAACAATTATTCTTTGTCTTAAATGAATAACCGTATTGCAATAAACACGATCCTATCTTGTTCATGCTCAACGCAAACACCAAATAATATTTATTTAGGTTTAACACTAATCCCGAAAGTATAAGGAGTGTGCGATGATGATCATATCAACCTTGGAACCACTTCCAACACACATCGTCACTTCACCCTCAACTAGTCTCCATTTATTCTGCAACTCCTATTTCGAGTTACTAATCTTAGCAACCGAACAGGTATCAAATACCCATGGGCTACTACGAGCACTAGTAAGGTACACATCAATAACATGTATATCAAATACACCTTTGTTCACTTTGACATCCTTCTTATCCGCCAAATATTTGGGGTAGCTCCGCTTCCAGTGACCATTTCCTTTGCAGTAGAAGCACTTAGTTTCAGGCTTAGGTCTAGCTTTGGGCTCACGGGAGTGGCAACTTGCTTGTCATTCTTCTTGAAGTTCCCTTTACTTTCCTTTGCCCTTTTTCTTTAAACTAGTGGTCTTGTTAACCATCAACACTTGATGCTCTTTCTTGATTTCTACCTTCATCGATTTCAGCATCGCAAAGAGCTCGGGAATCTTTTTTGTTATCCCTTGCACATTATAGTTCATCACGAAGTTCTAGTAGCTTCGTGATAGTGACTATAGAACTCTATCAATCAGTATCTTATCTGGAAGATTAACTCCCACTTGATTCAAGCGATTGTAGTGCCCACACATTCAGAGCGCATGCTCACTAGCTGTATTCTCCTCCATCTTGTAGGAAAAGTACTTCTCAGAGGTCTCATACCTCTCAACACGGGCATGAGTCTGAAGTACCAATTTCAGCTCTTGGAACATCCCATATGCTCTGTGACGTTCAAAACGTCTTTGAAGCCCCGATTCTAAGCCGTAAAGCATGGCGCACTAAACTATCAAGTAGTCATCATATCGAGCTTGCCGAACATTCATAACGTCTGCATCTGCTCCTGCAATAGGTCTGTCACCTAGCGGTGCATCTAGGACATAATTCTTTTGTGCAGCAATGAGGATAATCCTCATATCACATACCTAGTCCGCATCATTGCTTCTATCATCTTTCAACTTTGTTTCCTCTAGGAACATGTTAAAAACATAGGGGAGCTACAACGCTAGCTATTGATTTACAACATAATTTGCAAATAATATCAGGACTAAGTTCATGATAAATTAAGTTCAACTAATCAAATTACTTAAGAACTCCCACTTAGATAGACATCCCTCAAGTTATCTAAATGATACATGATCCAAATCAACTAAACCATGTTCGATCATCACGTGAGATGGAGTAGTCATCAATGGTGAACATCTCTATGTTGATCATATCTACTATATGATTCACGTCCGACTTTTTGGTCTCCAGTGTTCCGAGGCCATGTCTGTACATGCTAGGTCGTCAAGTTTAACCCGAGTATTCCGCATGTGCAAAATTGTCTTGCACCCGTTGTATGTGAACGTAGAGCCTATACACCTGATCATCACATGGTGTCTCAGCATGACGAACTGTCGCAATGGTGCATACTCACGGAGAACACTTATACCTTGAAATTTTAGTTAAGGGATCATCTTATAATGCTACCGCCGTACTAAGCAAAATAAGATGCATAAAAGATAAACATCACATGCAATCAAAATATGTGACATGATATGGCCATCATCATCTTGTGCTTTTGATCTCCATCTCCAAAGTATCGTCATGATCTCCATCGTCATCGGCTCGACACCTTGATCTCCATCGTTGTGTCGTGGTCATGTCACCAACTATTGCTTCTACAACTATTGCTAATGCATTAGGATAAAGTAAAGCAATTACATGGTGTTTGCATTTCGTACAATAAAGAGACAACAATAAGGCTCATGCCGGTTGCCGATAACTTTTACAAAACATGATCATCTCATACACTAATGTATATCACATCATGTCTTGACCATAACACATCACAACATGCCCTGTAAAAACAAGTTAGACGTCCTCTACTTTGTTGTTGCAAGTTTTACGTGGCTGCTACGGGCTTCTAGCAAGAACCAATCATACCTACGGCACAAAAACCACAACAGTGATTTATCAAGTTTGCTACTTTAACCTTCAACAAGGACTGGCCTCAGTCAAATTTGATTCAACTAAAGTAGGAGAAACAGACACCCGTTAGCCACCTTTATGCAAAACTAGTTGCATGTCTGTCGGTGGAACTGGTCTCATGAACATGGTCATGTAAGGTTGGTCCGGGCCGCTTCATCCAACAATATCGTCGAATCAAAATAAGACATTGGTGGTAAGCAGTATGACGATCACTGCCCACAACTCTTTGTGTTCTACTCGTGCATATCATATATGCATAGACCTGGCTCGGATGCCACTGTTGGGGAACGTAGCATGCAATTTCAAAAAAAATTCCTATGCTCACGCAAGATCTATCTAGGAGATGCATAACAACAAGTGGGAGAGTGTGTCTACGTACCCTCGTAGACCGTAAGCGGAAGTGTTTCACAACGCGGTTGATGTAGTCAAACTTTCCTCGCGATCCATCGATCGAGTACCGAATGTACGACATCTCCGCGTTCTGCACACCTCAGCTCGATGATGTCCCTAAACTTCTTGATCCAACAAGATGTCGAGGTAGTAGATGAGTTCCGTCAGCACCATGGCGTGGTGACGGTGATGGTGAAGTGATCCGCGCAGAGCTTCGCCTAAGCACTACGAAGATATGACCGTGGGAGTAAACGGTGGAGGGGGCGCCGCACATGGCTAACAATTGTCTGGGTTGTGCTAGGGCGCCCCCCCCCCTCATACACACACACACACACACACACACACACACACACACACACACACACACACACATATATATATATATATATATATATATATATATATATGGTGGGTCTATTCTAATAACACCCTTAAGACCTTATTCTCATAACACTTATTTTATCCTCCTAACAGTTTAGCACTTCAAAATCCCACGAACCAAACTCCTCTCGCAAAACAAACCGAGCAACCTCCCCCACTTAACCCACCTTCTTCCCCGGTCAACCTCCACCTCTCTCTCACGTTCAATCCCCAACCTCCACCTCCACCCGCAGCCCCTGCAACCTTCCTCGCGCCGCCACACCACCTCCTGCCACATACCGCCGCACCACCTCCAGCCCCGGCCTCGCCGGATCACCTCCCGCTCTGTGCCGCCGGACCACCTCCCGCCCCGCACCACCACACCAACACCTTCCCTGAATCCGGTCCCGCCGCTGATCGGGACCCATCCTCACCGCCCATCCCCTGCTCCTCCCCGACGACAGGGCCCTGGAAACCCACTGCCCGCCCCGGATCCCTCAGGTCCCCGTGCCGCACCATCCCAACCCACCTCTGTCCCCTAGCTCCACCACCCCCTCCCCCGCGTCCAACAGCTGCCCTGGCGCCACCAGGCGCCGCTCCGCGCGGCCGCCAGTGCCGGATCCTGCGGCCAGGACCGCAAACGGCAACCAGGATCTCATCCCCTCCATGGATCTCGCTACGTGGGCGCCTGCAGCATCAAGCATCGAAGGTCACCGGAGCCCTGCTCCCCGCTCACCCCCTATGGCGCATCTGCCTCCGACGAGCACACCGTCGGGCTCAATTTCACCACAACGATGAGCAAAGGAGGGGATCCACACCAGATGTGCGAGTTTATGAAGTTCATGGGTGCAGACATTGACGACGGCAACAACGGCCTAGTCTCCTGCGAGCTCCTCGCACGCGAGTGGACTGCACCATCGGATCCTAAGTCCCTGCTGGTTGTCTCGTCTCTCCCCCGTTGTGCCCCTTCTCCTTCTACTTCTACTCCGTTGGGGGCAAGGATGGGCTCTGCCACGTCGGGAGATATCACTACAGGGAGGGCATGAGCGGTTCTGTTGGCACTCCAGTGCAGCTCGGGTGGCGGATAGAGGACGGCCGTGACATGTTGTGATGCAGATGGTTCGCCATGCCGGCTCCACACACCCGCCAATGAGCCGGCCACTGTCCTCGTCTTCCAACTCTGCTCGTCCCTCGCTGGAGCAGCACGGGCATGGTGATGCAGTGCACTACGATGCAGGTCGCCGCTGTGAATTTTTTGGGAGTAATTTTGCAGTTCATTCCCTTTGGCGAGCGGTTCGGCGGGCATGTTCCCGTGCAATGCGGAATGTGTGTTCGTGTAATGCGGAAACATCGGTGTTCACCTCGATGGCTCACCGTGCAGTTTACTCGATGCTCTCGTGCAGTGCCGAGCGCATCTGCTTGCAGTCCCACCGGATGTGCGTGCAGTCTGCCTCTCACCCCGCGCATGCGTGCAGTACATTTTTTTCATGAAAACGATGGGCGACGCAATTCACTCCATCCATGTTTTGCATTTTTTGGAGAATTGAAGTGCAGTAAGTTTGTGTAAAAAATAACGATGTTTCATTACCCCTATGTATGAAGTGCAATTTTTTTTGTGTGTTTCAAATTTAGTCGACTACATTAACACTTGCAGTGCATTTGGTCCTCGGATGTGGTTCACTTTTGAGGGTGATGTTGTTCACTTGTGCCCAAAAATGAAAGTGCTAAAAATTTAGCGTAACAACAAAGATAGTAATGAGCTTCACTTCAATATATGTCACGGTTCACTTGCCTCTCCCTGCGGTCCACTCTCCGTTCACACAAAAATTGAAAGAGAAGACAACAAAAACTCATCTGAGAAAAAATTACGTTCGACAAAAGAAATCATGAAGTTCACTTGATCGTCTGATGCTGTGCGGTTTTGTGTCTGATGCAGTACACGACGATTTTGGTGTCGCGAAAAAACAGAGTGTCCGCATTTCATTAAAATCAAAATTGCTCTTAAACCGTATGGAGTCGGAGAGAGTGTTCTACATGAAAAAGTGCATCTCATCGATATCTTTCCAACAGCGTGTAAACTGAATCATTTCGACCAACGGGTTGTAAAAATTTCGCGAAAAACGGCCGCTGCCTCTCATCGTCAGCCGCACGATTTTCAAAATTAACTAAAAATTGTAAGGAATCTCAAAAATATTTCAACATATGAAAGTTGTGCCTCGTCCGTAGCATTCCAACGACGTATCACACGCGTCATTTCGACAAACGATTCAAAAACTGGAGCGAAAACAGTACAAAAATTACAAAAAATCGAAAAAACAGAATTCCGTGATTTACTAAATTTAAAACTGCTCTTAAACTCTAACGAATTAGAGAAAATAATAGATATGAAAAAGATGCGGCTCGATGATATCTTTCCAACGCCGTATCCTTTGCCTCATTCCGATGTGCGGTTTAGAAAAAAATCGCGAAAACACGCTCGCTGCATCCTGTCATGCGTGCACCGTTTTTGAAACTGCTCTTAAATCACGATGAATCTCGAAAAGTGTTCAACATGACGAGGCTGCGCATTTTCCATAGCTATCCAACGATATATTATGTGCCTCATTCCGACCAATGGTTTAGAAACTGGAGCAAAAACAATGCCAAAAAAATGGATGCAGTTTTTTCTGATGGCATCGCAGTGCTCGTTTGATAGGGATGCAGTGCCCTCGCGTTAAGCGTGCAATGCGGAAGTGTTATTAGAATAACTATTCTGCTAATATTAGCATAATAGACCGGCTATATATATAGGTTGGAGGGAGAGGGAAGGCAGCCATGGGGTGCCCCAAGTAGGATCCGGATCCTACTTGGGGGTTTCCCAGGTGGTGTCCCCCTTCCATAAATTGCCGGAGGGGGAGGAAAGGGGGAAGAAGGAAGTAGTACTTCCTACTTTTCCTTTTTCCCTTGTCCTCTTTCCTTTCCCTCTTTGGCCGGCCCATATGGGGGGCGCACGAGCCCCTTGTGGATGGTGTGTTTCCCCTCTTGGCTCATAAGGCCCATATCTTTTTTCCGGGGGGTGCCCGGAACCCCTTCCGGTGACCCGATATGTACCTAGTACCCTCCGGAACACTTCCGGTGTCCGAATACCATCGTCCTATATATCAATCTTTACCTCTCAACCATTTTGAGACTCCTCGTCATGTTCGTGATCTCATCTGGGACTCCGAACAACATTCGGTCACCAAATCACATAACTGATATAATATTATATCGTCATTGAACGTTAAGCGTGCGGACCCTGCGGGTGCGAGAACTATGTATACATGACCGAGACACCTCTCTGGTCAATAACCAATAGCGGAACCTGGATGCTCATATTGGCTCCCACATATTCTACAAAGATCTTTATCGGTCAAATCGTTATGACAACATACATTATTCCTTTTGTCCATCGGTATGTTACATGTCCGAGATTTGATCGTTGGTATCTTCATACCTAGTTCAATCTTGTTACTGGCAAGTCTCTTTACACGTTCCATAATACGTCATCTTGCAACTAACTCATTAGTCACTTTGCTTGCAAGGCTTCTTATGATGTGTATTACCGAGAGGGCCCAGAGATACCTCTCCGATGCTCGGAGTGACAAATCCTAATCTCGATCTATGCCAACCCAACAAACACCTTCGGAGATACCTGTAGAGCATCTTTATCACCCAGTTACGTTATGACGTTTGATAGCACACAAGACATTCCTCCGGTATCCGGGAGTTGCATACTCTCATAGTCAAAGGAATATGTATTTGACATGAAAAAAGCAATAGCAATAAAACTGAACGATCATAATGCTAAACTAACGGATGGGTCTTGTCCATCGCATCATTCTCATAATGATGTGATCACATTCATCAAATGACAACACATGTCTATGGTTAGGAAACTTAACCATCTTTGATTAACGAGCTAGTCTAATAGTGGCTTACCAGGGACACGGTGTTTTGTCTATGTATCCACACATGTATCAAGTTTCCGATTAATACAATTCTAGCATGAATAATAAACATTTATCATGAAATAAAGAAATATAAAATAACAACTTTATTATTGCCTCTATGGCATATTTCCTTCAATGCAGAGGTCGATTATTCGTTTAGGGTGATTATACCACCTCAATATGTCGTACAACTACGACACGACTTGACTTGTGCAGTGATGGCTAAGAAGAACTACAAAAAGATCAGCATAACAATCATCACAAAAGAGGACCCAAAACAATAAAAAGACTAGAGAGCAACGACCCATGAACGAAAAAAACAAAACTAGGCCAGATTGAGGAGGTAACGTGTACCAAGGCAAGGATGTCGGCGCCAACCGACCAACCTGCCCGACTGAGCTCACTCACCCAATGTGCATATTCTTAGTTTAAGGGTCGGTCATCGGTTTATGTATGCTACATGTTACCATGGAATATGGTTAGCAACAACGTTGGCATACCAATTTAAACCTATAAATCCGCTGAAGGTGTTGGTTGCAGAGGGAAACAGACTCCTGCAGAAGAGATCGCCTCCTCCCTGACAAAAGCGATGAGGCAACCCCTAAAGCGACGCACTGTGAGCTGCCCAGCTAGCTCTGTCCCAGGACCACAACATGGTGATGCTCTATCCTGGTTGCATGTATTCAAAAGTGAGTGAGAGAAAAAAGTATGATGATGATATCCAGAGACTAGCCTTCGTTGAGTGATTGTGACACATCATAGCTCCATTCAAATTTATCTAGGTGGAAGAGGTGAGGCAGTAATAAGGTGATGCCTTCATTGTACATGTGTTCCGGAACAACTCGTGCCCACGAAGAGTTAATTGCACAGAAGTACCACAATTGGGGCATCACATGCAGATTGATACTAATGATTGCTAATTTTTGCGTGTCAGTACCAAGATTGCTCCAGGTTTTTGCAAATAGGTCTAAATTGCGTATAAACACGTATTGACGGTGTATCTGACCAGCGGGGCCCGCCCGTCAGATGCCGACGTGGCACGTTTTTTGCAGAAAACCCCCTTACGTTGTATGTAATCACAAAAATGCCATATTTTTTTTGCGGGAAAAAGGCTTTCTTTTTTGTTCACAATTTTCACCACCAAATCTGGACTGGTTTGAATTTTTCCGCCACTTGAACAAATAAATACAAGTACAGAAAAATCAGGCGCGGCGGGAATCGATCCTGCGACCTGCAGCCCACAGGCGCCACGCGCTAACCACCACGCCACATTGCAGTTCGCCTTTGATTACAGGCGTTCGCTTTGTTATACTATTGCTGAAGCGCTGGGCCGGCTCACCGAGGCCTGCATTTTTTTTTCCGTTTCGCACTTAACTGGCGCGCGTGTTCCAGGTAATGCCCACCGAAGTGAAAAATATTACAGGTACATTCATCACTCCAACTACAAAATTAACATGTCATTCTTACATGATGTTAGAAAATATATATGTGCCTACACATAAACAACAAGAAGAAATCTACAGCCAATTTCTCATGGCTGTGGCATCTTCCGCTGACAGTAACTCTACACAACAGCCTGCTAAGGTTGATTCTTGCAAAAAAAAAAACCGTAAGTCTTGCATCATTCATAAAAAAATATATGGTCAATTTCCTTTATAAATGTTGTGCTTAAAAATACCTTAGTTAAGTCCATCAACCGTGAGTTGTGTTTTACAAACATACTTAGGAAAATGCCCTTCGGTGTGGCACTCTACAAGGTTACCTCCTTCTTTATCATTGGTTTTTCTATTTTCAGTCCTATGGCCTGTATTTTTGTAGTGAGAGCGTCTTTTACGCTTAGTTACCAAACTTATCAATTAGCATGCCTATTTCTCTGCATTGGACAACCTTTCTTATAACTGTAAAGAATATAGTTTGAGGACAATCTGCCAATACTTCTATCTTGCATATAAAATAATTAGGCAATTCTGCATTGTCCTAAATTTCCCTGAACTGAAAAAAGAACTGATCTACTTCCTACCTGTGCTACTAAACGTAAAACTTAAAAACCTTTTACTGGCATTTTGTTGGTACTTTCCAGTTCCCATAATGAACTTGGTTTCTGTTTACACACATGTACTGCTACATTATCCTATACATGTCTGAACTAAGTGAGAGGATATTGACATTTTGTCTCCCCGCCAGTTAGGATGGAAGCTTATAGGCTTCGATAATTTCTTAATCTTTCACTGGTTCTCACCAGTGAGATTGCAGATGTGGTATATTCTTAATCCAATAACATATACAAAGGCTGTGTAGGTAATGGCATAGCAGATTTTAATTTCATGATAATACTTAAATGTAGTCCTCGCGGTAGATAGCTTGACACTATCCGTCATGTGGGTCCTTGCTTCCTTATGTTTTGCAGGTCCAGTTGTCGTTGCCTTCACTTGCTTTGTCGTTTACCGATCTGTTAGCTCGCCGGTTCCCCGACTTGCTGTCAAGGTTTGTGTTTTGTGCCTCCGTTTTCTGTTTTCTTTCTTTTTGTTTCTCTATATTACTTACTATTTTATTCTGCTACCTGACCAGGTGTTCCGTGTGTGCTTTAGTTGTTTGTTTCGGTTTTTTATGCTGCTTATTTCATCTATACTACTTCCTATGCTAGGATGTGCCTTGCTATGTCTTTTGTGATCCCAATTTTTGAGAACCTGGCGGCGCAGTTTTTTTTGCCCGCTCTTTCATGCATGTGTGAGATTATTGACGATGGGGTTGTGCTCGTTGGGGTGGAGCCAAACCAGTGTCTCCCTGCCGCCAGATAGGAGGTTCTTCTGGGCAACTGGCGGTACGGGGGCACTGTCGGCCTATGAACAGGCTGCTTTGCAGGCTATAAAATTCTTACAGGGACGATGTAAAGCATGTTCCTGTTGATTAGGACGATTCATATACAACTTGGGTCTACATTTTTACTAGCCTGATTAGGGGAGAGAGGGAGGCAGGGAGGTGCCTAGGACGAGTAGGAAGGCTCTGGGAATTTTTTTGCCGATCCTGTGTATGTTCTGTTTTGCCAAGTTAAACGTGTACACTTCATGTCATATAGTAGCATAATAATTGCAGATGATATACTATCGTTGTCATATTATTGAACTTGATATCCTGTTTGAACTAGACAAATAATTTTGACAAGATTTTATCCTGGCGTAAACATGCTGTCATAGTGTCAACATAATAATAGTTTCAAAATTCAACATTATACTCCCTCCGTCCGAAAATACTTGTCATCAAAATGGATAAAAAGAGATGTATCTAAAACTAAAATACATCTAGATACATCCCCTTTTATCCATTTTAATGACATGTATTTCGGGACGGAGGGAGTAGAATATAAAACTAGACAAAGTTATCTCCTTGAAATTATCACATTTCCCTATCCTCAGCTCCTCGCCATGGTAGCTGTTGTAAGTTCTAATCTCATGTTGAACCCATGGTTCACAACTTTTCTTCTCTTTTTTCTTAGAAACTTAAACGGTGATACTCTTTGTTGTAATTTAAAAAGGATGGAAAGGTTGAAAAATTCTATTTTGAGGAATGACGACACCAATTTATGAGTGGAACTATTTGTTGTATGCTTACAATTAAATATCATATTAGATATTTGTTTTTCTTGGAACTATTGACATGTAGTGGAGGCTGCATTTGATTTGCTGGTGTGTTAAGCACATAAATAATTGGTTTCGCCTTTTTCACAAACCAAGCTTAGGCACATAACTAACTTTAGTGTATCCCTCAATGCACATGCATGGGTCACTCTCTATCCTTTTTAACGTAGATAAGTATGGCAATTATACTTGAGGTTGCGGCTCTGCTGCAGATATGCCCATTGCCATTGAGCCTTTCTATCTACTCCCTCTGTTCCGAAATAGTTGTCGTTGGGGAAAACTAGTGTACCGATCGTCACGTTGCGATTTTTCTTCACTTTCCCATTTTGCCCTCCCTCTCGCTCTCTCGCCGACCGCTTGCAGCTCTCACTCTCTCCCTGACCACTCGCTCTCTCTCCCCGACAGCTCTCGCTGTCTCCGACCCCGACCGCTCGCCCTCTCGTCGGCCAGTCGCTCGCCGGCCAGTCGCCACCCTCTCCCTCTCGTCGGTGTCTTCCTCACCGCAGTCTTGCACCTCACCACCCATAACCCTAGCAGCCCGCCTCCCTCTCGTCGGTGAAAGGTGACATTTTTACCAGTTGGGGTGCTCGATTCGTGGCGGCGGTGCTCGATCCGTGGGCGGCGGTACTCGATCCGTGCTGGAGCAGCGGGAGGAGGAGGCCAAGGTGGAGATCGTGGTGCGGGAGGGGGAGCTCGGCGAGACGGCGGCTGGATCTGAAGCGCGGCTGCTCCACCTTCCTCAGGGTGGCGGGGATCTCCGACTCGCTGCAGAGGAGAAGGGCCCGACCGCTGGCGTCATCCGCCGCTTCCTCAGGGTTGGCGGCGGCGGGCTGTGTTCCGGCGGGAGGGCGGCACGTTCAAGGTGCTGCAGGTGGCGGACATGCACTACGCGGACGGGCGGAGCACCGCGTGCGAGGACGTGATGCCCGAGCAGGTCGCCGGCTGCTCCGACCTCAACATCACCGCCTTCCTCTACCGCGTCATCCGCACCGAGGACCCCGACCTCGTCATCTTCACGGGTCCGGCCCCCACCCACCCCCTTCCTCTTCCCTGCTCTGTTATTCTGTTAATACTTCGATTGACTAGTGATTCGTTGGTGCCGCCACTTCTTCCGATTTCGAGTTAAGAATTCAGAAGTGCCATGCAATGGTGGAGTAATCCCCAAAGAAATAAGAAATCAGAAGCATGAGCTGCACTGAAATTGGGTCTAGGTAGTTGCTCATCCGCCGGGGTTTCAGTTAATCGATTGGTCTGTCCATCCAGGACGAAGATGAAATGGTCTGATTGATCACGACTGCCTCCACATGGAGGTAAAACACAAACAGGAAAGATGCAATAGTAGCCGCCTTTGTGATTATCTTCAGGTTACTGTCCTGTTTTCGTCGTCTTGTTTCACGGGCGATCTTGGTGATCTTTCCAAGGCTGATCAATTTCTTCAGAGAAGACGTCCTGGTCAATCACCACATCTGATCAATTTCTGTCTGTGGCGAGAAGAAGTGGTACAACTCCGGCGATCAATTTCTTTGGCGATTAACAGTTTTGATCAATTCAAACAGCAGCACAGGCGGCGCACGGGCGGGGAGGAGCACAGGCTGCTGCTGTTGGTCAGTGCGGGAAGGAGCACGGGCAGAGGTCAATTGGCCGGATCCGGAGCTCCAATGCCTGAATCGAGGAGCTGGAAGGCTGAGGCAGGAGGAGGAGCACAGGCTGCGATGCTGCTGCTGTTGGTCAGTGCGGGGAGGAGCACGGACGGAGGTCAATTGGCCGGATCCGGAGCTCCAGTGCCTGAATCGAGGAGCTGGAAGGCTCAGGCAGGAGGAGGAGCACGGGCGGCGCTGCTGCTGGTCGGTGCAGGGAGGAGCACGGGTGGCGCGGAGGCCAGGAGTCGCGGGCGGCTGGAGGCTGTGGCGGACGGCGAGGGAGTTGCGTATGAGTTTGGGCTCTCAATTGGAGCGGAGGAAGGCGGCCGGCGAGGGAGCTGCGGGCGGATGCCGGAGCTGCAGCAGTGGGGTGGAGCCTGGCGGAGGGGAGGAGCGATGGAGGAAGACGAAGATCCCCGGCGACAAGAATTTCAAATTGAGGGTAGTTTGGTACTTTTTCCTGTTTTCACCTGGTCGGAGAAGTTCCCCAACGACAACTATTTTGGAACAGAGGGAGTATATGTTTCTATAGAGTACTTCGTTTTTGTACTATACGCTTGACAAAATGATTTCCTTATAAGCTGCGATAAGGTGTTTGTAGTTGGTATTTGTACTACAAGCTCAATTTTGTGGTTCATCTCATCTCTGGTTATTTTTTTTATTTATGTAGCATATTATCATTAGCTTATAACTTTGGCAGAGAAGACTATGTTATAACACTAAGATTATCAGGAAAAGATTCAGAGCTTTTGCTGAACCCAGATTGCCACACACATGATGCAAAATTAACAACCAAGACTTTGAAATATGGATGACGGTGTTTATTATGTGCTAGAAATCAAATATGAAAAGGAGAAGATAATGTTTGCGGAAGTGTGTATACTGAACAAGCATCCTGATTGATGTGTTTTTCTGTTATTCCTTGATGTGCTCTCATGCAGCTGTGTCCATATATACTGATTGTTATACTTGTTGTGTGAGTTGCAGGAGAGGGGAGAGACATATGGGTTGGGATTCTTGGTAAACTTTACTTAATTTATTGCAGAAAATGCTCGATAGATCTCATTTATGGATGAGGTTGTGGCAGTAGTTCTCGGGTGTAGTCTCTATCTTGATAAAGCCTTCTATCAGGGCGCATTAGAGGCTGAAGAATAGAAAACATTTGGGGTTTCTGTGGCGTTGAACATTCAGCTTATGTACTACTCCCTCCATTCCTAAATACTTGTCTTTCTAGAGATTTTAACAAGTGACTACATACGGCGCAAAATGAGTGAATCTACACTTTAAAATATGTCTACATACATCCGTATGTTGAGTCCATTTGAAATGCCTAGAAAGACAAGTATTTGGGAACGGAGAGAGTATGTACATGCACGGCCATGCACGACCAGTTCAGTAACTATGGCCTTTTCTACTGTACTGGTTCTGCTACTTTTCACATGCTAACTTCTTTGAAAAGCGCCAACAGTGTGTGCCACATGTAAATAGTCCATGTTACAAAGAACAGAACCAGAAGTGTGGGGATGATGTATCAATGGTCGGTCAGGGAATTCAGTCTCGATGAGCTTATCTAATGACATATGTGAGTTGAGCCTGAGGTCATTTTCAAAGTAACAGAAGTATTTTACTTTCCTTTTCATGTGGGTGGTCGACGGAACATATATGTTTTATCAGATTATGAGAGGACAACAATCATATAAAAGTTATGAACAATCAAAACACTTCTATGAAGCATGTAGTAGACAAATAGTGCTATTGACAGTGGATTTTTTTCGAAAGCACAAATGGTGTTCAGTGGGTCTCTGATGGCGCAACAAGAGATTACTCTCAACGCGACGTGGTCTTCAATGGGATTCTATACTACCAAATTAAAATGTTTACGTACCTGCTTGCCCACAACTAACTAAAATCCATCTCTAATGCAGACCAACATGTGGTTGGATGGTTAGAGGGACTATTGTATCCCTAACCCATCAGAATTTAAGTCCTGGTGCTCGCATTTATTTTAGGATTTCTGGCGATGCGCATTCAGTGAGAGGAGACGTTCCCATCGACGACGAGGTGGCTACGATGACTTTGTAAATTTCAAGATGATATGCCGGTTCTTTTGGAGGTGCTCATGGGGTAGAGTGTGAGTGTGTGCGTTCATAGGGGTAAGTGTATGTGCGTATATATGAGCGCTTGCGTTTGTACTGTGTTAAAAAAATTCATCTATAATGGCGCAACAGGAAATTACTTGAAAATACACATATTTTCAGGTCGATGTGGTCTTCATTGAGATTGTGTACTACCAAATTAAAATGTGTAGGACCTGCTTGCCCACAACGAAATCAATTAAACCATGTTTTCTTTCCAAAACACATGTGGATTCAAGGGCCACAACTAAACCAACTAAGCATAGGTTTAATTTTATATATAACTTTCGACTACCAAACTACAATGGGTGTATACATCGTTTGTCCTTACTAAAGAAAATTATTTTCATCGTGAACATGGGTTTAATGGGTCTTCGCGCCATTTGGCGTACGGGTCAACTAGTTTTATAGAAGAAAGACAAAGAAGCCAACAACACTGAAATACAATGCTAGATAGGCATTAGGGCATTTTCAAGGTGGACCCGCAAATCGCCTGCATCCGTTCGGATCGTGCTGTCCGGACCACGGAAGCCATCCAACGCGGGCATATCGGTCTCAATGCGGTCCGGACGTACTTTTTCCGGCAAACTGAGACAAAGTGGGAGAGCTTTTCGATAGTCCGGACAACAGACGCATAGGACTCCGACACCCTCAGCCCACCTAAAACCCTTCCCGGACCCCGTGCCTCCATCCTCCCTATTTCTCTTCTTCCTTCTTTCTCTCTTACCTTCGCCGCCGCTCCACCACCCTGGCCGCCACGCCACACCCTTGCCGGAATTTTACGTCTCTGTGACCTCTGGCGCTCTAGCAAGGCTCCACCCCGCTTCTTCGCCGTTGTCGTTCAACCCCTGTCCCCCGACCGCCCCGCCAGATACCATATGCTACTACTATATTCACCGTGCCCGGCAACAGTTCAATGAATCGCCGGAGCTAAAAACAGTTTTTCCTTCTTCTTTCTAGCAATGGATTGCGAGTTGGAGTACATATACGAGCAATTTGTTGAGTCATCTGACAGCTCGTCGGATGAGGAGGAGTACTCAGATGAGACGGCGATAATGCAGGCGGTCCTTGAAGTTGCAGAGCGTGCGGAGGAGCATGTTCTCAATTTCAAGGGCTCGATCAAGGGTCATCCAGTGCTCAACCGCAACAGGGCTTCCAACCATTTGACACTGATGGTTGACTACTTCGCCCCTGATGCACTCTTCGCTGACCATTTTCGCCAGCGTAATCGGATGCGCAAGACTGTCTTCGATCGTTTGTGCCATGGGCGTTTGGTCCTATGATGACTACTTCATCCTGAAGAAGGACGCCGTGGGAACGATTGGATTCTCTGGTTACCAGAAGTGCACGACCGCACTCCGGATGCTTGCATATGGCACGCTCGCTAATTCGTGGGACGAGTACCTATGGATGTCTGAGAGCACATGCGGAGATGCCATGGTCATGTTTGCAACTGCCGTGGTCAAGGTGTTCAGACCTCAATACCTGAGAGAACCAACTGTGGCGGACACCAAGAGGCTCTTGGCAATCTCAGAAGCAAGAGGGTGGTCAGGTTTGCTTGGATCTCTTGATTGCATGCATTGGAAATGGAAGAACTGCTTGAAGGCTTTACAAGGGGAATATCAGGGTCATGTTAAGATGCCCACCATAATTCTTGAAGCAGTTGCATCATAATATATTTGGATTTGGCACGCATTCTCTGGCATGCCTGGCTCTCACAACGACATCAATGTGCTGCAACGATCACCATTGCTTGCGAGGCTAACCGAAGGAAAAGCTCCTCCTTACCACTATACCGTCAGTAGACATGAGTACAACATGGGCTACTATCTGGTTGACGGTACCTTCCTCCATGGGCTACCTTTGTCAGCCCCATGTCTAACCTAGTTGGCCAAAAAAGGCTCACTTTGCCCAAAGACAAGAAGCAACTAGAAAGGATGTCGAGGGGGCATTTGGAGTTCTGCAGGTCTGTTTTGCAGTTGTTCATGGACCTGCTAAACAATGGGATCTGGAGACCTTGTGGGAGGTGATGACATGTTGTGTGATCATGCACAACATGATCGTCGAGGATGAGGGTGACGATGCTGCCGCAACTCTAAAATTTGAGAACATGGGTGATCCTATCCAACTTTCAGACCAAAATCCGCTCACATTTTAAGAGTTTATTCAAATGCATCATCAAATTTGGTATCGACCAACTCACGAGCAACCGAAGGAAGAACCGATTGAACATCAGTGGGCGGTTAAAGGGGAAAACAATATTGGGATGTAATATTTGAACTTTCTAAAATTTGAACTACTGCCGCATGCGGCTATTTGAACGTTTGTACCCTATGAATGTAGTCATTTGATCATGCAGACTTGAAAAATGGGAAGACCGGATATATGCGACTGCGGTTGGATGACAACCTCCCACATGCGTGTCCGCGGATTGATTACCCGGCCCACAGACGAATGCGGGAGAAAATTTACCGGTTGCTTGGAGATGCCCTTAGCCGGCCATTTTTCCAAAGGACTACTCCTCATCAGAACCTACTAACAACTGCGGCGGAGCGCCCATGACCGTAAAGCGTTCAACACGAAATAGGCCATGATTAGCAACAACTCTCTATCAATCTCTTAAGAGCATCTCCAATAGATGATGTACATTTTGGTGCTCGAAATCGGTGATGTAAAAATTTGGAGCACCAAAAAGTGCTTTTTACATCTCCGAAAAAGGCTCCACTCCAAGAGATGGTTCAAAACAAAGATGTAAAAGAGGAACTCCAACAGACGGTACAAAACGAAGATGTAAAACCAGCAGCCGGCCGCGCGGTTGCTGTTCAGCCGTTGTACATCCGCGGTTTTGCATTGAAATATCACTTAAATTTTCAAATTAAAGTGCATCATCATCATAGTTTCAAATCCCTAACAAAAGTGCATCATCATCATCATAGTTTCAAATCCCTCTACCAAAAGTGCATCGTCCTAATGAAAGTTTTTCGCCCTACAAATTAAATTACACATGAATATCATTCATACGGGTCATCAACACCACCGTCGTTGTGAATCATGGTACAATCATCATCATCACCGACTTCTTTGTCGATGTTGCGAAGTGGTGAAGTCTCGTTATCGTTTGGTCGCTTCCAACGGATGCATCTTGAGACTTTCTTCCATGCGGTGCATATCAACACATCCTCCACATTCGTATAATTTCCGCTTCTTCCCTTAGCAACAAAGCCCTCATCGTCCATGTCAAGATTGTCATCACAATATTGAGTTTCATATTCTTGTGACACATACTTGTGTGACACATAATCATCATTTGCCACATTTGTCGCGTGCATGAAAGCTTCATCATCAAGACTACAATTGGACGTACAAACATTCAACATCACATTCAATTTGAAACAACAAACGAGAGCACAAAAGATTTTTTTTCCCTTTGCAACATATCATCGAACATGTTGGAGGCGGTGGCCATCGGTGTGGCCACATCTTCCTCCACGGGCGGCGGCGGCGGAGGTCAAGGAACGACTCCTTGGCTACTGGAGGACACCGCCGGCCTTGGTTGCGAATCATCGGCCCGAGCCGCCGCGGCTGCCTTCAAGATTTTGGCCGGCCGAGCCGCACTTTCGGTCGAGTTGCTGCCACGATTAGCCAGTCGTTTGCCTCCGCCTCGTGCCTTCGTCGCCTTTGTAGGAACCGCCGGCGCGGTGACGACCGGCCGGGGTGGCGCGAATCCGGGCCGCCGAGGGGGGGGGCA
Source organism: Triticum aestivum (assembly GCF_018294505.1). Taxonomy (NCBI): domain Eukaryota; kingdom Viridiplantae; phylum Streptophyta; class Magnoliopsida; order Poales; family Poaceae; genus Triticum; species Triticum aestivum. Next base: position 344,731,200 of record NC_057798.1, read on the forward strand.
TGGACGCGGTCGCGGAGGGCGAGTTCGTCGCAGCGGCAGCGGTGGCGGCGACGGGGCCCGGACGGGCGGGTCGCGAGCGGGCAGGGAAATGAAATGAACAGGCGGTTGGTGGTTTCGCGGGCGGCCACGATTTTACATCAGATGTATGTTGTATTTTACATCTCCGGAAGGCGGCGATGTAATTTTTTTTTACATATGAATCATTTGTTGGAGCAGCGTCTCTTGCTCTCGAAGCTTTAAAAGTTGGTTATTTTTACATATGAACCGTTTATTGGAGATGCTCTAAAGATTCTCATATGACAATTCAGTACGTTGAAAAATTGGAGTACATCATGGCCAGAGTGGTGCCAAATAAATATGCTGAGATGGTAGTTTCCTTATAAGTTATGTTGCCACATGCATTTTTTTGTAATAACAACAAAATGAGCCTACCCCGCAAAAAAAAATGAGCCTACGAGACGCACGCACCATATATTTTCTTTCTCAGCGGGTATTAAACATTTAAACCATGTCTTGGACACAAAAAAACTATGCGTTGGCCTTTTGCTATCAATCTGTCTCTTTTTTTTGCGGGGGTGCTATCAATCTGTCTTTGACAGTTCACACGCTCCGTTTCCTCCCGTTCCACCCCAATTAAAACATCCGCTAAATTTCTCAAAATAAATAAATTAAAACATCTGCTAATCCAACACGGCAACTGCACCCAACAACCACGCTACCCAGCAGCAGCAGCAGGCCACAAGAAGCACAGCCAAACAATGTGTTTCTCGCACCCAACAACTTGACCCCCTCTTCCTCTCCCTCTCCCTCTCTGTGCGTGTTGACAAGTTGTCCGCTGTCCTCGCAGCGAGCAGGCTGGATAGTCCGGCCGCTCCTCTCTTGTTCTTCAAATCAAGGTCGAGCTGCATGCTGCCTGCCTGAACAACATCAAAGGTCACTACTTGCTCCGTCTCTAATTTGCAAAGCTTTGTCTCTCTCGTCAGTTTCCTGTGGTGTCTTTGGCCATGATGGATGATAGATAGGTCAAGCTTAGTCTGCTCCCTTCTCTTCTTCGCTAATTCTTTATTGGATTTGCTCAAGTTTGACTGCTGATGAGTTTTGGTCGCCATATCTGGATCCAAAACTTGAGTCCCATTTCTACTGTTATTATTGTGTGAGCCATGGTTGTTTAGGGATGAGAAATTGACTTGTCACAAAACCATCTGGGTTGCGGATTCACCATCACAACTGGTTTGCGCCCTATTTGTTACTACTAGTATATAGTCCTATAGATAGAAGCTTGTCCCTAATGTTCTTGTGAAAATCACACACTATAAACAGGCTATCGTGGGGAAACTAAACAAATTCTATTCTAGGTGCAAAAGGAGTCCTAAGTTCTTCTTGTTTCAATTTGGGGCCCTTGATAAAGCTACCTAGTGCGTAATACTTATGATTTTTGTTTTTCTCAATCTAGATCTACTCCCTCGTCTGGCATGCTGCTTGTAGGAGTAGTAGTAGTACGGTTTAGCAATTAATGAAGTTGCCGAATTCTCCGGTGATACCAATGGATTTGGTGGTATTCATTGCCTGATTCTGATATCCGTTGGACTCAACATCATGGACAACTTCCCCAAGCTCTCAATGGCCATATCTCATAGCGAAGCCCCATCACCTGCCTACCTTTTGGTCCATGATGTACCCACATCCCATAAGTGTTCAATTGAATAATTCAGATGCTACTTTTCTGACGTGTGACTTGTGCTGCTTTATTTTTGCCTTGGTGCCATCACCTATTCTTGCTGAGTTTGCGTCTTTCAAGCAAACAAACCTTGTGCCTTTTTTATGTATTTTTTTTTTTGCATCTGTTAGGTTCTAAAACTCAATAACCCACATAGGCATAGTAGTCACTTTTTTTTCGAAACAAGGGGAACACCTTCGGCCTCTGCACCGAGTGATGCACAGAGTCATAGGCATAGTAGTCACTATAGGACCTAACCCGTTCCATGTCTGCATACCAGTGCCTCTTCTTTTGGTGCTGTTGATTTGCAATCCTGTGTGGTTGCAGTGGACGTCTCAATCAGAAAGGAAGCGGCCGGTGGCCTCTCGCTATCCCCGCACACATGTCTGGTCTACCACCACTTGCTGCTCATGGCCACACCTTGCTTGTATCACCACATTATTCTTATCCATGCAATTGTCTGGATTTTTTGAATTTAAAAATCTGTGATTAGGTCTACCTCCTCACATGTCATCACCATTCTGCATTGCATGGGAAAGAAACACTTGGTGGGTAAATGATTGCCCCAGTTACAAGCTCCAAAGACTTGAAGCACAATACAATACACCAATCACACACAATAGAGGCAGGATCTACTACATCGGAAGTGCTATGTACCAAATGGGATCTGCAGAAATCAAAAACACTTTCCTTGTTTATACTTTCTGTTGTTGTCAACACTTTCTAGTAAACTTTTAGTGCCCGATATGCTTGTCACGTCCAGCATATTCATGATACCAATCTTTGTTTCCTTGGGACAAAGTATTCATGGGCATCACCACGTACGAACATTTCCTTTTCAACTTTCAGTGTCTGATATCTTCAAACAGACCGCGGATTCCTGCTAGACCAATATTTGATTTGATTTGATTCGATTCCTCGGGACCAAGTATTTTTGGCGAGACCAGTTATTGCAACATTTAGTACTAGTACTAAATACTCTAACTGATACTCCTATATGATTCCGTCCGTGGATTCCTTGGTAGATGGGCCAAAGTAAAAAACTTGTCGGCATAGGCAAGAAAGAATATTTCTCCAACCAACTACTACTTCCAGAGCTTGCACAACTTTCTTCCTTGCTGCAACAGTTGTCCAACCAACTAAACTAATGCCATGTGCATTTTCTCCTTTGCTGTAACAGTTGTCCAACCGGCAGTTACAATCTGTTCAAGTTTTGCATTGACATAGTATTTCTAAATAGTACATATGCTGCTTCTTGTTTCAGAATATCAGTGGTGGCGCGCCATCATGATGAACAATCTAAAGCTTGGCGTCGAGGTTGTCAGTGCTCATGACCTTCTCCCCAAAGAGCAGGGCACAGCCAATGCCTTTGTAGAGGTTGAATTTGATGGCCAGAAGTTTCGCACGGCCATCAAAGACAGCGACATCAACCCTGTGTGGAACGAGCAGTTCTTCTTCAACATATCAGATCCATCTCGTCTCCAAGAAAAAGAGCTCGAGGCGTATGTGTACCATGCAAACCGCGCCAGCAACAACAAGACTTGCCTCGGCAAGGTTCGCATCTCCGGCACATCCTTTGTCAGCCAAGCTGATGCTGCGCCCCTGCATTACCCCCTGGAGAAGCGCACCATCTTATCACGTGCACGTGGTGAGCTTGGCCTCAGAGTTTTCCTTACAGATGATCCGTCTGTGAGGGTGTCTGCTCCAGGTCAGGATTTTGATTTCGCAAGCACGCCCACCACCGCCCAAGAGCAGGCTGTTGCCAATGCTATCCCAAATCCTTTCCAAGACACCAGGATAAATCAAGTCAGACAATTCCAACACTTGCCACGGGAACAGCAGCAGCAGCGTCCACCACCCATGGCCGGGCAGCAATACTACGCACAAGGTCAGGGTTCATATGGAGAGCAGCAACAGAGAAGCTACTCGGCTGCTGCAGGGATGAAAACTGAAGCCCCTCAGCCTCAGGTAGCAAGGATGTATTCCGCAGGTCCACAGCAGCCTGTAGACTTTCAGCTCAAGGAGACAAGCCCAACGCTTGGTGGTGGGCGTATTATTCACGGCCGGGTGATGCCTGGTGAGAAGGCCGGGGCATATGACCTTGTGGAGAAGATGCAAATCCTCTTTGTGCGTGTCGTCAAGGCCCGTGAACTGCCCCACATGGACCTCACTGGGAGTCTTGACCCTTATGTTGAGGTGCACCTTGGCAACTATAAAATGAAAACAAAGTTCTTTGAGAAGAACCAGAGGCCTGAGTGGGATGAGGTGTTTGCCTTCCCTAAAGAAGTAGTGCAGTCATCGACACTTGAAGTTGTTGTCAAGGACAAGGACATCCTTCGGGATGACTATGTCGGTCGGGTGATGCTTGACCTGAATGAGGTACCTGTAAGGGTCCCTCCTGACAGCCCATTGGCGCCAGAGTGGTATCGCCTTATGGGCAAGGATGGGATGAGGGACAGAGGGGAGCTGATGCTTGCAGTCTGGTACGGAACCCAAGCAGATGAATGCTTCCCAAGTGCCATTCATGCAGGAACAACACCAATAGATTCCCATCTTCACAACTATATCCGTGGAAAGGTCTACCCTACACCGAGAATGTGGTACCTCAGGGTCAATGTAATTGAGGCACAGGATATATTCACAATGGAACACCACCACCACATACCTGATGTGTTTGTAAAGGTGAGGCTGGGTCACCAACTGCTCAAGACAAGGCAAGTCCGCTCACCAACCAAGAACTTCATGTGGAATGAAGAAATGATGTTTGTCGCAGCAGAGCCTTTTGAGGATGACTTGATCATACAAGTAGAAAATCGTGTTGCACAGAACAAAGATGAGGTGATTGGTGAAACCATGATACCTCTCGCAAGGATTCAAAAGAGGGCTGACCACAAGGCACTAGTACGACCGTTGTGGTTCGATCTCAGAAGGCCAGGGCTGATTGATGTGAACCAGCTAAAGGAAGACAAATTCTACGCAAAGGTGAACCTTCGTATTTGCCTTGAAGGTGGTTATCATGTGCTTGATGAGTCAACACAGTATTGTAGCGATCTCCGGCCAACAATGAAGCAGTTGTGGAAGCCACCAATTGGGTTGCTTGAAGTTGGGATTCTAAGTGCAAATGGCCTCAACCCAACAAAGACCAGGCAAGAAAGGGGGTCATGTGATCCATATTGTGTTGCCAAGTATGGTCATAAATGGGTGCGGACACGCACAATTGTTGACAACTTGAACCCTCGGTTCAATGAGCAGTATACATGGGATGTCTTTGACCATGGAACGGTACTCACCATTGGTCTGTTTGACAACTGCCACATAGGAGGAGACAACAACAACAACAACAACAACAACAACAATCACAGCCACAGCCACAGCCACAACCAGAGTCATATGGATAAACCCATTGGGAAAGTCCGAATCAGGATCTCAACCCTTGAGACTAGGCGGGTGTACACGCACACATATCCCCTGCTTGTCCTCCACCCATCAGGTGTTAAAAAGATGGGTGAGATCCACCTTGCTATCAGGTTCTCAGTCACATCCCTGCTCAATGTGTTCCTTACATACTCACGTCCTCTCTTGCCCAAGATGCACTACGCCCAGCCACTGTCCATAGTCCAGCAGGAAATGCTACGCCACCAGGCTGTTCAGCTTGTTGCACAGCGCCTGGGGCGCATGGAACCACCAGTTCGCAGGGAAGTTGTCGAGTTCATGTCAGACGCACGCTCCCACCTGTGGAGCATGCGACGAAGCAAAGCAAACTTCTTCCGCCTGATGCAAGTCTTCTCTGGATTCATTGCTGCAGGGAAGTGGTTTGGTGACGTTTGCCAGTGGAAAAACCCAGTCACCTCAGTCTTGGTCCATGTACTCTTCATCATGCTCGTCTTCTATCCAGACCTTATCCTTCCCACCATCTTCCTCTACATGTTCTTGATTGGGCTGTGGAATTATCGGTTCCGGCCACGTGTCCCACCACATATGAACACAAGGATATCCTATGCGGATGTTGCTCATCCAGACGAGCTTGATGAGGAATTTGACACGTTCCCAACCTCCAAGAGCGCCGACCTGATTAGGATGAGGTATGACAGGCTACGACACGTTGCAGGCAGGATACAGACAGTTGTTGGCGACATCGCAACTCAGGGTGAGAGATTGCAGTCACTGCTGAGCTGGAGGGACCCAAGAGCAACAGCCATGTTCTTATTATTTTGCCTCTTCACTGCAATTATACTGTATATTACACCATTTCAAGTGATTTCGCTCTGCCTTGGCTTCTTCTGGATGAGGCACCCACGGTTTCGCCACAAGGTGCCCGCAGCGCCAGTAAACTTCTTCAGGAGGCTACCTGCAAAGACGGACTCGTTGCTGTAAAGGTCCTTGGACATGAGCTACCAATGTTATGTTACACTTCTTTGTATCTATTTACTAGTATGTAAACTAGTACTGTTGTGCAATAGCTTTAGGTAATACTAATATCTATTGTTGTTGTTGTACCATGTGAGACAGCAAAATAAGTCGAGTTGATAATTTTGTGGTTAAAAGTTAGGAGATTCAGACTTTAAAGTTACACCGTACAAATTGTTTATAATATGTTTGTAACTTTGGATCCATAAGAGTTTGTACAACAAGTCAAGCTTCTTGTCCTCAAGCCAGTTCACTGTGATAGTTATAAGAGCCCAGCATTACACTGCAGTCATCAAACTGAAGATTTGAGATTCTCTCTCTGCATGTGAACATTCTTCTACTCCCTCCGTTCCTAAAATATTTGTCTTTCTAAAGATTTCAACAAATGACTACATACGGAGCAAAATGAGTTAATCTACATTCTAAAATATGTCTATATACATCCGTATGTGGTAGTCCATTTGAAATCTCTAAAAAGACAAATATTTAGGAACGGAGGGAGTATGTTAAGTTCAACTAGTAGAATGCCCGTGCGTTGCTACGGGCTACAATGCATACAAATAAATCAAACAAATGATTAAGGCCGAAGCTCCTTTGTTCCTCCTACGTTTGGGCCTTGGGCGTGTACGGATGCCCGACGGGCTCCCCAAAATTTAACCGTCTGGACAGTCCGGGCTCGCTCAAATCCAGACCATATGTGGGGGAGAAATGTGGTTGTCCTGACTATCAGTCAAGTTATCTCCAACACGTAGATCCAACAAAAAAAAAACCACCCCACGACACACCCTTCTCTTTTTCCGCCGTAGAGAGACATTTCTCGTTAGAGCCTAATCCTTTAAAACCGGATAAATCCCACCTCACCTTCATCATGGCGCCCCCTCTCCTTCACCCCGTACTTCCCCACAGACCACCAAGGAGTCCCCCGCCAGCCGCCCCGCTCTCTGCCCTAATCCCCTCCCCCCGTGTTCGAGCCGATCCGCCACCGCCACCGAGGGGAGAAAGTGTGCACCAGTTCTATCTCCACAAGTGCAAAAGCTAATGCAATTTAAGACTCGAGCCCCCAAAATGTACATTTCACTCTTGAAACCACCACACCCCATCATGTTTTTTTTTCATTTCAAGTGCCTCGTTCTCAAATGCACGACCCTAAACAAGATAATGCACTCTATTTGTCCTCATGTTCTCATTCTTCTTACCACTTAAATTGTCTCCGGCCCCAAGTCCAAGTGCCTCCTCAAGTGCACAACCCTGAACACGACAAGGCATTGTATTTCTCCTCCCATGTTCTCATTCTTCTTACCTCTCAAATTATCTCCACTACACACAATGTGTTGTATCTTCTTAACGTCCGCTGAATCTCCATCATGGTTCTCGGCATCAAAGGTTACACATGATGAGCATTTTCTTTTTTATTAATATGATTATTGAGATAGTAAACCAAGCAATAAGAACAAATGACATTGGTAACAACCTTTGTCCAACCAATTTCACAAGATGGCCGTATACTATGTGCCTTCCTTTAACATGGATTGTGAAGAGTTAGATATCTTGCGACAACATTCTTCACTACTTGTTTGGCAGCAATGACCATGGTGAATCAAAGATGGATCATTTCCCACATAAAGGTGACTGAAAGCACAATAAGAAGGTCACTTAATGAGTAGGAGCTAGTATTCCTGCTCCCCCGCTAGGGTTCCCACCCTCGCCACCGCTGGCACCCTCGCCTGCTCCCGCCGCCGTCGCCTGCGCGCCTCCAGGCCCGCCCCGCTCCCCCACTCTCCTCCCACCCCCCACCCCCCCACCCCGCGACGCGCCCGCGCACGCTGGGGGGCAACCTCTGCTGCCGCGGCCCTCGGCCTCGCCTACCTCCCCTTCCCCCGCCGCCGCCGGCGAGCTCCGTCGGGCAAAGCCCGATGGGCGTGGCGGCGGCAGGGCCCTTCTCCTCCCTGCTCGTGGGACGCCGGCGCGGGACGGCCTCCTCGAGCGGCGGCGCTGGACATCGCAGGGTTCAGCGGCACAACGGCGGACTCGCGGGGCGGCCGGCTGGTGGCGGCGCGCCGGCGCCCTGGATCCCGCGCGCAGCGGGGCGGCTGCGGCGCTCCCATCTCGGGAGGTGGCGCGCGGTCAACCTCCCGCTGGATCCGACTGGATCTGGCAGTGGGGGTCGGCCGGCGACGCGTGGCAGCGGTGGCTCCGGCGCTAGGAGCTCACCGGGCGATGCGGGTAGGGCAACGGCCGCCGTGGTCGTTGCTCCGGCCGTGGGCGGCGACGTGTGGAGGTTCGGCGGTGGTGGACTCCTGGTGTCGTGGCGGCTTCATGGTGGCTTGGCGGATCTGCTTGCGGCGGCCGGCTTCTCCGGCGTCGGCTTGTCTGCGATCGGACCGTTTCGGCCTTCACCCCATCTCCTCGGCGCCCGTTCACTACTCCCTTCGAAGGGCTGGCCCTTTCCCAGCCGCAGTCCATCGCTCGTCTCGCGCTCGGTGCAGCAGGACCGAGCTCGTCTCGCGCACAGTGCCGTAGGACCGAGCTCGTCTTGCGCATGATGTAGTAGGACTGACCTTGTCCCCCCCCCCCCACGGTGCTGCAGGACCGAACTCGTCTTGCGCTCGGGCTGCAGGATGGGCCGATGGATGCCAGTGTTGGCCGACCTATTGGGTCTCGACGCTGGGGGTGGACCAGGGGTGCAAAGGCGGGTCCTTTTCAGCTCGTCTCTTTGGTTGGTGTAGCGGCGGGTCTCGAGTGCGGTGGTGTCAAGGTCTTGGATGCCGGGGCGGCGGCCCTGGTGGTGGTAGCACGATGCTCTTGGGCAGAGCCCGTGTCTTGGCGCTGCCCGGTGGCCATGGCCGTGTGGGCGGCGTGGTAGCCGGGGTGTAGCGTTCGATGGCGGTGAGTGTTGGCCGGGGTGAAAACCTGCTCTATCTTCGGATGGACCGACGACGGCGAAGCTCGTTTCCTTCTTGAAGGCGTCGTCGCGGCTCTCACCGCCCGTCGTGCGGCTCCAGAGGAAACTCTGATCCTCGAATCGGGCGGTGGCGGCGCTCCGGTGTCGTATCCTTCCTGAAGGCGCTGCCTTGGAGTCCACGGTTCGTTGTATGCGGCTTCATCTCTTCGTGGTAGTGTGCTATGGGTGGTATTGCTGCGTTGAGCGCTTATGTATCCTGCCTTGGGTGTGTGTGGTGTTGGCGTGCGTTTGTTCCGGATGATGTTGATCTATGCTTTATATATAAAGCGGGGTGAAAGCCTTTTTCGGTAAAGCACAATAAAACATACATTTCGAGAGAAGTGATTAGGTTTGTCACAACTCACATGGTAATGTATTAAGCATCTCACCCTAATATGGATACTGTATGCTAGAACATGCGGAGATTCCAACAATCCTCACTACGCATTCGACAGAGATAACAGAAGTGGATTAAAGACAAATTTAGTAGTTTCTAACATAAGATGACCGACAACACATGAACACCGTACATCTAGAGGTAGCCAAATTAATTAAGAAAGTCATTGGCACTACATTGAGTGTTCACATACATGGAGCAAACAATCTAAAATAATTTTATTAAATTGGAAACCATGTCTGTGTAGCTAAATACACAGGGCGTTGCGTTGCTACAGAATATTAAATAATAATGCTATAGTATTGATTATGAAGTCAATGCATTTTAGTGATATTTACTTACAACATACATTCTTCCCCCTCCTACCCTCGGCCCTACATCACTCCACGACTCCACCTACTAACAACAACAACAACAACAACAACAACAAAGCCTTTAGTCCCAAACAAGTTGGGGTAGGCTAGAGGTGAAACCCATAAGATCTCGCAACCAACTCATGGCTTTGGCACATGGATAGCAAGCTTCCACGCACCCCTGTCCATGGCTAGCTCTTTGGTGATACTCCAATCCTTCAGGTCTCTCTTAACGGACTCCTCCCATGTCAAATTCTGTCTACCCCGCCCTCTCTTGACATTCTCCGTACGCTTTAGCCGTCCACTATGCACTGGAGCTTCTGGAGGCCTGCGCTGAATATGCCCAAACCATCTCAGACGATGTTGGACAAGCTTCTCTTCAATTGGTGCTACCCAACTCTATCTCGTATATCATCATACCGGACTCGATCCTTCCTCGTGTGGCCACACATCCATCTCAACATACGCATCTCCACCACACTTAACTGTTGAACATGTCGCCTTTTAGTCGGCCAACACTCAGCGCCATACAACATTGCGGGTCGAACCGCCGTCCTGTAGAACTTGCCTTTTAGCTTTTGTGGCACTCTCTTGTCACAGAGAATGCCAGAAGCTTGGCGCCACTTCATCCATCCGACTTTGATTCGATGGTTCACATCTTCATCGATACCCCCATCCTCCTGCAACATTGACCCCAAATACCGAAAGGTGTCCTTCTAAGGTACCACCTGGCCATCAAGGCTAACCTCCTCCTCCTCACACCTAGTACTGAAACCGCACATCATGTACTCGGTTTTAGTTCTACTAAGCCTAAACCCTTTCGATTCCAAGGTTTGTCTCCATAACTCTAACTTCCTATTTACCCCCGTCCGACTATCGTCAACTAGCACAACATCATCTGCAAAGAGCATACACCATGGGATATCTCCTTGTATATCCCTTGTGACCTCATCCATCACCAATGCAAAACGATAAGGGTTCATAGCTGACCCCTGATGCAGTCCTATCTTAATCGAGAAGTCATCAGTGTCGACATCACTTGTTCGAACACTTGTCACAACATTATTGTACATGTCCTTGATGAGGGTAATGTACTTTGCTGGGACTTTGTGTTTCTCCAAGGCCCACCACATGACATTCCGCGGTATCTTATCATAGGCCTTCTTCAAGTCAATGAACACCATATGCAAGTCCTTCTTTTGCTCCCTATATCTCTCCATAAGTTGTCGTACCAAGAAAATGGCTTCCATAGTCGACCTCCCAGGCATGAAACCAAACTGATTTTTGGTCACGCTTTTCATTCTTCTTAAGCGGTGCTCAATGACTCTCTCCCATAGCTTCATTGTATGGCTCATCAGCTTAATTCCACGGTAATTAGTACAACTCTGAACATCCCCCTTGTTCTTGAAGATTGGTACTAACATACTCCGTCTCCATTCTTCTGGCATCTTGTTTGCCCGAAAAATGAGGTTGAAAAGCTTGGTTAGCCATACTATCGCTATGTCCCCGAGACCTTTCCACACCTCAATGGGGATACAATTAGGGCCCATCGCCTTGCCTCCTTTCATCCTTTTTAAAGCCTCCTTGACCTCAGACTCCTGGATTCGCCGCACAAAACTCATGCTGGTCTCATCAAAGGAGTTGTCCAGCTCAATGGTAGAACTCTCATTCTCCCCATTGAACAGCTTGTCGAAGTACTCCCGCTATCTATGCTTAATCTCCTCGTCCTTCACCAAGAGTTGGCCTGTTCCGTCCTTGATGCATTTGACTTGGCCAATATCCCTCGTCTTCCTCTCTGGGATCTTACTAAGCTTGTCCTTTTTAGCCAGATGAATTGATATTCATCTAAATTGACTCCTCAGCTATGTGGCAACATGCTGGCTAATAAGCGACAATATTTAAAATATAAGCATATGCCTCTAAACATATACCGAAAGGCTATCAAGCTGGTCTGTAATGGGTTCTAAGCTGGAAACTTCACGACACTACCTTTTACTTGCAGGAAAACTGTGGAGTAATTTCAAAATTCTCTGCGATTGTCTCCGAAAGTTTCAATAGCGAGGCTTGTTTGGATTGGCCACAAACACCTAACTCGGCATAGGGAAATGAACCAACAAAAATTGTTACAAGGAATTTGTTTGACGGGGAAATACAATGTACCTGCACTTAAAGATGGAAACGTGGAAGGGACATATTTCTGATACTTTTGCTTGAATCCTAAAAAAAGATACCGGTTAGTAGTAACACTCCTACAAATAGATAGGGTCTGTACACACATAATGTTTAATAATATTTGTGCAGAAATGGAGAATCTTTTTACCCACAAAAATGTATTTAATCAACATTCAGAAAATTTGCAACCTTCTATTTCTCATAAAATGAAGCCTTTCAGATGTATATTCACGTCTGAACTTCCAGACAACTAATGAGTGTTCACAATGAGTGCCTTTGGATAAGACATATGAGTGTTCTAGACACTAATTTGTTTTTGACACAACCTGATCAAGAGGGCAGGGAAATCTTGCGTACTCATATAGAAGACAGGGCCAGTTCAAGAGAGTAATATAATGCTTGAGTTTTCACAATGATGGACCTTCACTTAGCAGCCTATAAAACTGTTGTCAAGCACTTGAGTTCTTGACCTGATCAAGCAGGACCTTCTCCTTCTCCAGCCCACTGTTCAATGCTTATGATCGCACTATGAGAATGAACCACCCCCTAGGCCTGATTAGTGTATGTTTAGTTATGCTTCAGGGTGCGTTGTGGGCGGCCATAGGCCTTTCGCCTTGTAATGCTAACGCCGCAAAACTCTCTCTTATTAACATATAGGCAGATCACTGCCAGTGCCAGTTCCTAACAAAAACGCTTCCTACCTTTTATATTTTTAAGTTCAAGGTTGAATAACAACTACTACCTTTGTTCCTAAATATAAGTCTTTTTAGAGATTCCACTACGGACTACATACGAAGTAAAATGAGTGAATCTACACTCCAAAACATGTCTATATACATCCATATGTAGTTCATAGGGGAATCTCTAAAAAAGACTTATATTTAGGAACAGAGGGAGTACTGAAATGGAATCAAAATAATATTACAATCTATTAATTTCCATAAGAAAAATCATATTAGTGAGGCTTTTAAATACCAACTTAACAATAAACAGAGTAGTGAATAACCAAAATAAGCTATCTCATTGTTGCGTAATTCCCAGATGAACAGTAAAGTGTATACTATAACTGATAGCTTCAGTAGACCAATCATAATATTTAGGAAACGAACTTCCAAAGTGTATCGCTTCATTATTTTAGAGTTTAAAGCCTCCAATAGAAATTTTGTAAGGAACAGAAAATACATACACCAATATTAATTTACTTTCCGTGTGTTGCCCATGTGCTGCTAGTAGAAGTGATGGCAGATCGTCGTTTCTTTCTTAACCATTTTCTCCCTGCAAGAAGTGATGGCACACGGATTTCATTCATACAATGACAAACTGATTCTCTCTTATTTCCCCTCAGCAATCATTGTTTCTTGTTAACCAGCCTCTCCTTGCAAGAAGTAACGGAATGCCCCCCCCCCCCCGGCTCCCCCCTTTGACAATCGTCGTTTCTTCTCGCCGCTCCACCTTCATGTAATTCTACAAATTATCTAATATTTAACAATTGAACACAATAGGTTATTATATTTCTTATTAGACTCAAGTCTTGGTAGTAGATTTCTGAGATGAGTTAGCACCAAGTTATGTGATGCTGATCCCAGGACCAAACATGGAAGTGAATGTAGTGAAAGTATCAAGTTAGAATAATAGGATTACCTCTTGACATAATAACTAAAGCACCTACGTACTATGTTCATCAGACAACGCACCTGTATTCATTCCTAATATAGCACACGAAATTTATTAGTTGTAACAACAGAAGAAAATACTATGGAAATTACAATTTTGGATATGATCAAGAACGCCGAATTGGTATATGCACTACTACTGAACTATAAACAGAGAGAAAGCTATAGTTGGAAGTAACATGACCTGAACTAATCGCTCACCTTAAATGATCAGAGATTGTATATATGAGAAGTCAAAGCGGTGGTGGCCGACCGATCTGCGGTAACTAATAAACTTATAAGAATATGGTGCACTAATCTATCATCAGCAACATTATAGTGAACTTTACATAGTAGTTGTTAAATGCCACATGGAAAATAAAATAAAATATGAACTGAACTTGACAAAATTAAATTCAGAACCGTTCTATGGCTGGCAATGGGTCATCATATACACAAGGTAAATAGGCATACACGTACAGAAAAGCCAACAAGCATGATTGATACTTCAGTTTACCATTAAGTGGTTGAGTTAGCAAGGTTGAGTAAGCAATCTAGGCATACACGTAAAAAGTTTCACATAAGTGGTTAACCTAGCATTGCCTATTAATCAATCTCCGCGGGTGACCTTCATGGGGAAGAAGACACAAAATGAGAAACAAAAGTGACAAACTTTACCTGGACAAAGACCAATTCACAGGCCTTCGTTGGCCGGGCCAACCTGCGTCTTCCTCCATGGGCGCCAAGATTCCGATCTCCTCCTAGCAAACGAACCGCAACCCACCCTTGCCCTCCGATCTGCCGATGCTTGCCACCACCGCCAGACCCCATCAATCCATCCTTGTTCGTGCATGTCATGAAGTAGGAGGCCTAGATCTCGGCCAGGCGTGCGGCGGCAGGAATGAGGCGAGATGGAGGGAAAGGTGGTACAGCTGCGGCGGCGGCGATCGGGGAGATCTCCTGGCTTTCTATTGAGACTAGATGATACCCCCGCGCGTTGCGGCGGACAATTCAACAATGATTTAGAGAGATATGACAAAGTGAAGACATGTAGTGTATGATATTTATCGTAGTGACACGTTTCAGCACAAAAAAGTTAACATCGATGCATCTTCTCACTTCGTATCTCATCAAACTGCTGAAATTGGATCGTACATCTGATGTTATGATGTTAGGCAGGAAAATATTACAGGAAATAACACAATTATGAGCTGGCCAAAACCGTTAAAACTAATTTTGTATAAGACCAAATGAATGTTTGCACATCTAGAAGAAAATTGTGAAATAGAAATAGGTCAGTTTATTTGGAGAGATATCATGGCGTACCTAATTGCTCTGTCTGGCCGTGATAGCAAGATCCTACAATCAGCAAATGGAGAAATAAGCATGGGTTAGTGCTGATAAATTTGACTGTCTTATTAGTGGACATGAGGATGGGGCTGAACAAATACATATAAAATAAATATAATAGTCGCAAAATAAGCATAACACGACCATAGAAGACTGTTCTAAACATAATTGCTCAAAAATAGAAAGAAGAAAACCAATAAACCACCAAATAATTAAGAAAGGAATCGTCAATTAATAAACACACAAAGTTTTAGCCAGGACAGTTGCTAGTGCTCACCCCTGTTAGGAGAAAGTAAAGTGAACTGCCATCTATCTTACTTAAGGAAAAGATGGGTCCTGGGTCTCAACTGTTCGTTTGGTTGTTTTAGTTTACAAAGGTCAAGTGTTACAGACCAAATGCTTATAAATTCCCTACAGAGTTGGAACTCTGAAGATCAGAGCACTACTTTTATAGCACAAATAAACAAACAATAAATAGGCCCGTCATTGGTGTTGACAGTATATATATGATATGTGAGAATCAATCCTTCGGACTTAGATGGGTCTCAACTGTTCGTTTGGTAGTTTTAGTTTACAATGGTCAAGTTTTACAGACCAAATGCTTATGAATTCCCTACAGAGTCGGAACTCTGAAGATCAGAGCACTACTTTTGTAGCACAAATAAACAACCAATAATTAGGCCCCTGATTGGTGTTCATGGTATATATATATGATATGTCAGAATCAAAATCCTTAGGAGTTAGAACTCTATAGATCAAAGAGTACTTCTTTTATAGAACAATAAACACAAAGGAAAAAAGGCCACTGATTCGTGTTGACAGCGTATATAGGATAGGTTAGAATAAAATTAAATAATGTGTTGGTTCTCAAAAAAAAAAAACGTGTTGTGATCTGAATGGGCTCAATCTAGTCCGCCCAGAGATTCGATGTTTTAGTTTCTTCAAAGATCCTCACTAATTTGCATTTCCAAAAGATACAACCTCACTGCATTTTTTCCCTCAATTGTGAATTAACTTCTGGTCTAAAGACTAAATGTGCAAATAAGTTGAAGTTATTTTTCCAAGCTCACCTCCTCCGACTGGTGGAGGCGTCAGGTTCGCCACCCGATGGATGGTGGCGGAAAAATGGAAACAATTAAAATCACATTGTATAATCTAAAATGATATCCATTATCTTATCTCCAAGTGAAATAGGCACTTTGCAAAATCCATGTGGAGCACGAAGTGTTGTTAACCTGGATGGAGAGTGACGGAGTTGTTTGATGCAGAGGCACATATGGTAGGATATATGATCCAATGAAATGATGTGTCTTTGTCCAACACCATCCAAACAAATCGATTGGAGCAGATTTGAATTGTCGTTTAGGTACTCAATTGCTGGCCAAACAGTTCCACGAGATGAGCAGAAGCACTACTGCAGCGACATGACACCGAAAGAACAAACTGCAAAAACCAGAAAGTACCTGAACGATGAGGGATTGATGTCCTGGAAGGCCTGAACACAACGACCTTGTCATCCTGCACACAACAACGGTTAGCGTGTCTATAGCACTGCTTGCACACAAACAATAAAAGGTCTCCGATATACATTTATCATAACAGCGTGTCTATCAGAGACGGTGTACGGAACGCAGTAGAAGAGAGCGATGGTGGAAGCGGGGGCGCCGCGGGCGATGTTGCAAAACAGCAAAACACACACCAGTCCGCCATCTACCTTCGCCCTTTCCCCTCCACAACAGAGGCGTGGAAGCATAAAGACTTTTTCATGGCCCCCCTTCTAGGACACAGCAGACGAGGTCGCCAATGCTTGCCGCGGTCGTCGAATCCGTCGGAAGCATAAGCTGATTCCACAACGCACAATCCACGCAACTGGCTCTAGGCGAGGCCCTCCTGCTTGGTAGAGCAACAGTGGGTAGAATCCTCAACGGTTGTGCCTTCGTTGAGGATCTGGGATTCTGGGGATCGGCAATGGAACAGCGGCCCGACCTAAACGTGTTGGCTCCCGGCTTCCAGAGTCCCGCTTCCGCAGCAAAAATTCGGGCCGCCGGAGAAGTTGGAGGCCAGGGCTGCCAGACCTAGGAGATGGCGTTGGGGATGGGTCGTCTGCAATCGAGTGGGGGCAGCGCAAGCTCATAATTGATGCCCATCTTCCATGAAGGCTTCAAGATTTCTGACCAGAGAGAAGATGGACGTGCAGACAACTGAGAAACAGAAGCCGTGGGGGCTGAGATTAAGAGACGGTCCATCTCGGGTATTAAAGAGGGGAATGTCTGGTGGGTTTCAGAAGAGTAATTGTCTCGTGGGTTTCAGAAGAGGAAGAGGAACCGATGTGTGATTAAACCAGACGACTTAAATCGTGTAATTCTTTTGCTGAGGTGGTGGATTTGCTGAGTTGGATGGATGCATGTCTATGATGATGTGGATCGTGTGCATGTTGAGAGAATTGGTTGTAGGGGATAAACTTCTTAAGAATGTAAGATGTGGGATGCTTGGGGGTAAGAAAAAACCGGTCGTGCGGAGGGAAGGGAAAAAATGGGTAGGCGTGGGAACCAGTGGAAGAGGTGGGGGTCAATGGGAGGAGGAAAACGAACGATTACTAACGAAATGACAACGGACCTACCATCACAACAGACTCCCCCATTAGGAGTAGAGAACTAGAGATTAATTTTCCCTTCAAAAAAGAAAGTTAAATGAATTTACCACATCTGCTCACATACAATGTTTTATTGTGAACATGAGCATCAGAACTTTACCATGTCTGAAAAATGTTACTCGTCTTGCATGTTGCAGCACAACTTGAGGCAATTAACTGATAATTAATTCTCTGCGCTCATTTTAGATGAGCAGCTTCACTCTCCTGGGATCTGAACAACACAGCGGACTGACATCAACCATCAATTGTGAAGAATGGAAAGTCGTTCTCATTATTAACATTTATGAACACTTCAAGATTTATTCAGTGAAAAACAAGGACAAATTAAAAATAGTGTGTCAATCCTTTAAAATAGTTTGGAACAAACAGCAAATCAACAACCATCTGGGCCAATGGGGGCCCTATGCCCTTGTACCATAAAGGACAATTGTACGTCCAGCGTACCCTTTCAAGTAAGGACATTAAAACTTTGAACATAGCAGTAAAAGATATGCATAAAGCGGCATAGGTAATGGAAACATCTGAAAACAATAAGTTTACCTTCAACACAAGTTGCATAGATCCACTGTGCAGGTGTGAAAAAAGTCATGAACTATCTCCAGCTTCACTTCATAACACACCTAGGCCTTCAATTATTGATATCATTCACTTAAATATGAGAATGGTTAAAATTGTTGGCAGAAATAAACATTCAGAACTGATTATCATAGATAAGTTTATACAATCACAAGTGAGCACACTGAAATAAATCCAACAGTAAGCAAGCAACGTAAGTAAGATAAGCTAATGGTTATAAAAATAAAGTATATTTATTGCTCTTTCTTCCTCTTACAGAGAAAAACAACATTTGTGTCCATAGGTTGAATGACCCACTCCACAAACACAACCCGAGACACAGGTATGCAAGCAGATAAAGGATGGAAGAGTTGCAAATAGTTATTTCTCAACAAATACATATCCTTGATCCCAAATACACATAAGGAAGAACAATAAAGTCAAAGAGTTGGGAGAATTTCGTCATGTCAGTGGAAGAGGAAAACTTCTCCGTTGCTTGTACACACCACTTCAGATTTACAGTAGTTGGTTGCCTCTTCAAATGTGACAGCTACTTGGTGAATATAAATTTCATCAGAAGTTCCTGCAGCACTTAATTTGCAACCATAAGTACTGCACGCCATAGAGATGTTTCTTAATGATGTGAAAAGTAAATATTCAAGGCATCCTAAATAAAGGCATATGCCAAGTCAAACTCATGAGGTCATATAAGAACCATCTGTTAACTACATTAAATGTTCATATATTTTCTATAAACTTGGTTAAAGTTCATAAGAGTATGACTTCGAAAAAATTCTTATATGCAGTATAAGTTGGTAAGGAGGCCGTTCTAGAGTATTAAGAACATTCAATATTTTCCAAATAAGTTAATGGTGGCAAGAAGGTATTATCATGCATATGTGCAGTGACTCCATGCATTCTACTCCCTCTGTTCCGATTTACTCATCGTGGTTTTAGTTCACAAAGTAGATACTAAATCACACAAAAACTTGGAAAAAGAATAATCAGTAATAGGATAATGAAAACTTATCATTTTGCTAAAAAATATTGTTGTTTCTTTTTTGGAAATATGCACTGAAGCACTTCCTCTTGCATATCTGTACATGTTAGACAAAAAACTAAAAGCAAGTGAGCCAAGAACACATGTAAGTGGTAGTTACCTTGTACTCCCTCCGTTCCTAAATAATTGTCTTTCTAGAGATTTCAACAAGTGACTACATACGGAGCAAAATGAGTGAATCTACACTCTAAAACATGTCTACATACATCCGTATGTTGTAGTTCATTTGAGATGGCTAGAAAGACAATTATTTGGGAACGGAGGGAGTAGAAGCTACTGATAGTATGCATGAACTACGGGAGGTGGAGCAGCTGATCAACAGCCAAATCTAGTGAATCAACGATCTTCCGCATAATCTTTCTTCCAGGAATTAAGATACAACATAGTTCCAAGAGGAGCAATGCAAAGATGTTATGAAACTAAGTAATTTAATCATATTAAAATGATCTTTCACCAGTTGTACAACACGGAGGCAGAACTATATGTTATCAGCAACTAACAAAAGGATACAGCTGCATACTTAGGCTTTCCAAGCCTCGCATTTCCTCATTTAACCTGCAACATACATCATATTATGCTCCAGAAAGCAGTTGCAAGAGAGACAAAATGAACTGAAACAATACAAATGCATAGAAACAGCACACGATTTTGGAAAGAACAAAATACATCCGTTGTCTAAGAAGCTTTTTCTGCTCTATGGAACTGCAACATTTTGATGTGATGAAAGGAATTCCTGAAAGCAAACTTGATTTTGAGCCAATATCAGTAGTATAAGTATATGATTTATCCCGAATTTGTAATTCGGGGGGGGGGGGGGGGGGGGGGAATATCTCTCTCAAATTTAGTTATGAAACACATAGCTAAGTACCGGCGGAGCGGAAGACAAAGAAACTAGTTCAAAGTAATCACCTCAGGCATGAATGGATGTACTTATTGCCTCTGGAAGACGCTTCAAGTGCTGCAAAAACACAGTAATAATATAAAACTCGCAATATGGTTGACTAATCTGTGTGTGGTGTTTGTCCTCTACTATTACAAGAGACTAACAATTGTCAATTAACAAAAAAAAATTATGGAAATGCTATAGTCCCAGTTACATAAGTATACAAAAAGGGTGCGACCCTTGAACGCACAATTTCAGATATTCAGATGCAGCGGAGGACACATACTCCAGGAGCTTAGTAGATGTGAAAATATCCTCACCTGACTCCTGGAGGCGGCCTACGACTTCGCCCAAGCACTCCATGTTATCGGCTGACGTCGAGGTAACCTTGTCGTGTGTCAAAGCAGCCGAATTAGGCGCTCGGCGAACTGTAATAATTACTGTAATAGAAGAAGGAAACTTGGAAATTTCGCGGCTGTGGTTAGTACGAGTACGTTGGAAAGTGTGATGCGGAGGGAGGCGAATAGGGAGGCGTAGCTCTCGGCGATGGCGGCGGCGTCTCGCTCCACTGCCTCCATCGCCGCCGCCACCTCCCTTGCCCCGGGAGACGTCACCGTGGTCGCGGGGGCAGCCGCGCCGGAGGAGGAGAAGTGCACTGGCAAGGGATCCTCTTGTGAGGCTTCCTCTGGCGCCGGGGGTTTGAGCGAGGAGGCGGCGTCGGCTTCCATCTGGTTTCCCGATCGGGAATTTTCTGTCGAGTGGAACAGGAACGACGTAACAGGGACGAGAAGGTTAGACGGCAGCAGGAATGCAGACGGTGAGGGTGTTGTTTTTTTCATAAAAAGGCTTGCACGGTCCTAATTCTTTCTTTTTTCGAGGATACGTCAATGGCGTGCCACATTTTTATAGAATGCAGAAATTTAATTACACAAGAGCTTGTGAGTGATGCGAACATCAACACAAGTGAGCCAAAACACCTACACCCACAACTACTCAAAAGCCTACTCTCTAACAAAACGGTTTTAAACTCCAACACCTAATTCGGTCTCCTTCCAATCTTTGATCTCGTTCATGATGTGGTTGTGTAGCTCGTCCACAGTTTTTATCGATTTATTCAAATTGAACACCCTCGCCTTTCTTTCCTTCCAAAGCGACCAAGCCACTGCAATTACCAACGTGTCAAAGCCTCTTTTGTCATCACGTGTAAAACTTCTTCTACCTTGTAGCCACCAGTCCAATAGGCTATCTTGCCCATGCGGATGGGGCACCTCCAAGTTTAGACCAATGATGCACTTGTGCCACACCTGTTTGGCGTATGTACATTGAATGTGTATGTGTTCTGCATTGTCTTCCTCTTGCACGCAGGTAAAACAGGCCGATGGTTGATCTTGTAATCCATGTCGGGCTCGTTGATCCGAAGTCCAAATCTGATGTTGGACAGTCAGCCAAACGTGGATTTTGCATTTCAACGGCGCCCAACTCCTCCATATGCATGAAGCATAGGGTAACCTTTCTAGCCCTTGGCATAGTCTGTTGTACATAGAGCGGGCCGTGTATTGTCCAGAAGCATCAGCCGGCCATGCAAATTTACCTGGGGAGCTATCGTCTCGTTGTGTAGTAGCAATGGCATTACATAGGTTGAGGAACTGAATATGGCCTGTGATGGTGAGGTCTCCCTCCACATCCTGGACCCATCTGTTATCCTCCAAAGCTTGTTGGACCGTGCGCCGATTCCGTGTCCGTAGGTCAACCATGTCGTGAATCTATGGTGCAATATCTATAATGGCCAGGCCATGCAGCCATCTATCTCTCCAGAAAAGAATTTTGGCTCCATCTCCCACCTTGATGCTAACAAGACTGTCAAAACTTACCGTGCTTTTTTGTCTACGGTCATATGAATATCCTGCCACGGCCTATCGGGGTTAGTTCTCCGGAACCATTCTCACCTGACTTGTAGTGCCAATGCTTGCAACTGCAGGTTCTTAACATCAAGCCCTCCAAAACAGATTGGTCTATAGATTGTATCCCAAGCGACTAAGCACTTCCCTCCGTTAACTTTCTCCTCCGCTGTCCAGAAAAAAGCTTGAAAGTGCTAGTTATCGACTAAAGGGGGGGGGTGAATAGGCGATTTTCATGAAAGTCTTCAAAACTCGGCGGCTTTGAAGACAAACAGGTAAACTGAGCCTATATAGTAAGCAGCGGAATGAAAGCTACACTAGGCAAGCATTAGTCCAACATACAATATAATAAAAGCACGAAGACTAATTGCAACTAGGTAGACGGAGCAAAGGGTTTTTCCTTCCCCTCCTCCCCTCCCGCGACGCTCCTGCGAGCGCCGGGGGAGGGGGGGACCCTAGCCACCGGTCCCCTCGTCCCCACCTCTCCCCCTCCTCACCCCCACCGCCGGCTGGCGCTGACGGGAAAACCCCGGCTGGCGCGGCGGCGGCGGGGCCCCTTCTTCTCCTCTGCTCAGAGTGGCTGGCGCAGGACGGCGGTTCCTGGTGGCGGTGCGGGGCTGCTTGTCACGCCCAATATGCGATACTATCCTAAAGAGACTTGAAGGTCCCACCAAGGATAGAACCGCATATTGAAACGCTTTTGCAAGGTGGATATCATTACATCAACATTACATAATAGATGGGGATACATACAAGAGGCATAGAAGGCCACACGAATACAACATCATCATACATAAGAGCAACATCCGACTACGGATGAAACACAAACAGAAACTCAAACGATATCCACCCTGCTAGCCCAGGCTGCCGACCTGGAACCTATCCCCTGATCGAAGAAGAAGAAGCAAAAGAAGAACTCCAAAACAAGTAACATCGCTCTCGCGTCGTGATCATCGCATAACCTGCACCTGCAACTGTTGTTGTAGTAATCTGTGAGCCACGAGGACTCAGCAATCCCATTACCATGGGTATCAAGACTAGCAAATCTTAATGGGAAAGGAAGGGGTAAAGTGGTGAGGTTGCAGCAGCGGCTAAGTAAAATATGGTGGCTAACATACGCAAATAAGAGCGAGAAGAGAAGCAACGGAACGGTTGTGAAGCTAGCAATGATCAAGAAGGGATCCTGAACTCCTACTTACGTCAAACATAACCCAAAACCGTGTTCACTTCCCGGACTCCGCCGAGAAGAGACCATCACGGCTACACACGCGGTTGATGCGTTTTAATTCGAATCTGGTGTCAAGTTCTCTACAACCGGACATTAACAGATTCCCATCTGCCACATAACCACGGACACGGCTCTCGAAAGTTTATACCCTGCAGGGGTGTCCCAACTTATCCCATCACAAGCTCTCACGGTCAACGAAGGATATTACTTCTCCCAGGAAGACCCGATCAGTCTCGGGATCCCGGTTTACAAGACATTTCGACAATGGTAAAACAAGACCAGCAAAGCCGCCCGATGTGCCGACAAATCCCGATAGGAGCTGCACATATCTCGTTCTCAGGGCACAACGGATAGGTCAGCCTGCGAGTAAAACCATCCCTCGAGTTGCCCCGTGGTGGCCCCGTAGTCTGTCCGTTTCGGACCAACACTCGAAGGAGCACTGTCCCGGGGGGGGTGTTAAATAAAGATGACCCTTGGGCTCCGGAAACCCAAGGGAAAAGGCTTAGGTGAGGCAAATGGTAAAACCAAGGTTGGCTCTTGCTGGAGGAGTTTTATTCAAAGCGAACTGTCAAGGGGGTCCCATAAATCACCCAACCGCGTAAGGAACGCAAAATCAAGGAACATAACACCGGTATGACGGAAATTAGGGCGGCAAGAGTGGAACAAAACACCAGGCATAAGGCCGAGCCTTCCACCCTTTACCAAGTATATAGATGTATTAATTAAAATAAGAGATATTGTGATATCCCAACATAATCCTGTCCATCATGGAGCAATCTTTAACTTCACCTACAACTAACAACGCTATAAGAGGGGCTGAGCAAAGCGGTAACATAGCCAAGCAACGGTTTGCTAGGAAGGGTGAAAAAGGTTGGAGGCTGACATGGCAGTTTGGGAGGCTTGAAGAACAAGTGATAGGTAGCGCAACATAGTGATAGAACGAAGCAACTAGCATAGCAATGATAGTAGTGAGATCTAGGGTAGCGGTCATCTTGCCTGAAATCCCGCTAGGAAGAAGAACGAGTCCATGAAGAAGACGAACGGATGAAGCCGAACCAAGCGTAGAGGAACGAATCCTCATGATCGCAACAAAACAGGAACTAACGAGAAGGAGCACAACCAGAAAGAAGCAAACAAGGTAAACGCACAACACATAGACATGGCATGATGCACAACCAAACATGATGCATGACAAAGGCTATATGAGGCTACTCATGGCAAGAGATGATGCATACAAGAGCAACATATCAAAGCAAGTTTAAATAAGACCGGAAACAACATATAACAATTCCGGTAAGTCCTCATATGCAAATTTTGAAATTGGTCCAGATCTGAATAAACCTGATGTTCAAGTTGTTAAATAGCAAGTTAAGATGCACCAAGATGATCTACACGAAATTCTAGTCAAGTTACATATAAAGTTCATTTAGTTCGGAGCTACGGCCTAGAAGATATGAGCAAAACAAGTTAAACATGGCATTGATGCAAAATGCATACAAACATCAAGCAAACACATTCAAGACATGGATGCAACAAGGTAATATGAAGCTTCATGCAAAACTAAGCAAGTTTTATATAAAGCACACTCAAAACGGAGCAACGGTTCAACATATACACATGAAACAAGTTTGAAGGACAAGCTGTCCAAAACAGCAACTAGGCATCTAGTAAGCATCAAAACAATATGCTACAACACCTCAACATGAAAACAAAAGACATGGGCATGATGTAAAGGTAAAGCATGACAAAATAAGAACACTGAGCTATCTCCAGAAAACACTATAACATGCTCAAAAGGACATGGCAAGATTGCAAATAATAACAGTTTCACACACAGCAGAAATCACTGTGCATGGCAGAAATAACATCAGGTTGCAATGTTTAGAGCTATCAAACAACATGCTACAGGAACTTATCATTGGAAAGAAAGGCATGGAATGCTATTACTAAAGCCAAAGAACAAAACTCCCTTACTGAACTAATTCCAAAGATCAACAGAAAACATGGTAGCATCCATGCAAACATGGCAAGTAATATGACAGATTCCGACATGGCAGGAACAACGATAAGTAGACATGTTGGTGAGCTTATACAACTCACCACAGAGCAATACATGGCATGACAAGGTGACCAACAGTAAGAAGACACATTTATGGAGCTAAACATGGCAATAACATAGCCATAGGGTGCATGGATCACTAGCAAGACACATGGCAAAACTGAACTTCATGTTAACAGGCTGACAGCAACATTATTTAGCAAGTTGAGAGCAAGATTACAACAAGCTACATCAGCCTATAAATGCAACCAAGGACATGGATGGATAGAGCATGACATGTATAAGAAAACATCCTTAGTGAACATCTCCAGATTATGCATAGAATGACTTGTAGCAGCAGGTTTACATAACATCATAATATAACAGATTCAGCCTATCAAAACAGTCACAGCAAGTACCCTACTTCACAATCTTGATACACTCACTACAAGGCACACAAAAATACATGGATTGCACCACTGTAAGTATGGCATGATGTAGCTCAAAACTCATGCAGACATCAAGCTCATAGAATGCACACACAAAATGCAACGAAAATGACAAAATAGCAAGTTATAATAGTCTCAGCAGGTTAATATCATTTAGCACTCTTGCAACGATGATTAGGGCATCAAGATGGTTCAAACAAGCATGGCACAATGGAATGAAATTAAGAGCATCCCACAATGAACATTTTGATATATTACACGCACAAAACGGAGCTACATGCAAGAAGTTATGGCATGATGAACATGGGAACAAAATGTAGTAGATCTGGGAACAGTAAAGAAAACCTCACGGGGTCGCAGCGGATTGGGTCGGGCCAGGTGGATCCGGGCGTGGATCTGCGGATCGGGTCGGGCACAGACGTGGAGGCAGAGGAGCCCCGGGCAGCGAGGCGACGGCTCCGGCGAGGAAGTCACCGGCGGGGCGGCAGATCCGGCGACGGGGGGCCTCCTCCGGCCAGGATCCCGCCGGAGGTGGGCCGGCGAGGCGGCGAGCAGGCGAGGCGGCGCTGGAGCTCCGGCGGCGGGGTGAGGCGGCGCATCGGGAGGCCTCGGGCGCGGAGGTGGCGAGACGGCGCCGGTGTGGGAGACAGGCGGCGCGCGGGGCGGCGCCCGCGGGATGGGCCCCACGGGGGCCGGCTGCGGGCCGAGCGGGCCGCGAGCGGAGGGCGCCGGCGGCTGCCATGTGGCGGCGCACCACTGGATGCGGGCGGCGGCGGGATCTGTCCTGTGGCGCCCGGACGTGTCCGGCGGCGCGGCGGGACCTAGGCTAGGGTTTCATCTGCGCGGAAATCGGGGGAGGGGGAATGCACATATTTATAGGTAGAGGGAGCTACGAGACTCCAAATAAAGTGAGGTTTTCGCCCACACGATTGTGATCGAACGACCGAGAGCGTGGAGGGGGTTTGGATGGGCTCATGGGCTATGGAGAAGAGGGGCTGGGCTGCAAAGAGAAGTGGGTTTCGGGCTACGCGGTTAGCGAACTCCAAATGGAACGAAATTTGACGGGCGGTCTACCGGTGGTATACCAAGGCCACTCGGTAAATCTCGGTCCATTTCGAGAACATTTTTCTCCCGCTCACGAAACAAGGTCTGAGGGGTGCGACGGACGCGTGCAAGTGTGTCTGTGCTCAGAACGGACAACGGAGAGAACCGGGGAACCCAAATGAATGCAAGTTTTGAAAAACATGCAGATGAAATGCAGATGATGACATGGCAAAATGCAACACGGAAGCAAATGAAAAGGCAACGACGGCGAGTAACTGGAAGACACCTGGCGCATCGTATCCGAGGCGTTACAACTCTCCTCCACTAACAAGAGATCTCGTCCCGAGATCTTAGGAACGAGACGGAAGAGAAAGAGGAAGAGGTGAAGTAAGAACGCAAGAGGGGAAATGAACAAAGTCGAGAAAACTCGAGTAGAAAAGAGGAAAGGCGAATATGACAAGAATCAAAAACTCAACGAATAAGATGGATTCTGAAACCACTCCGGTTAGAACAAGATAGAAAAGGAATGAATAAAAGAATTTCGGCAACACTCTGACTGAAAATGGAAGGATTAGAACATGAACTTCGCAAGATGGGATGACACTTGACGAGAATCAAAAGAACGGACACTTGACGAGATGACCAAGGCAATGCCTCCGGAAGAATTGAAAGAATGGAATGAAAAGAACGGATGGAAGAACAAGAACTTCCACCACGAATGAATTCGATAGCATCCTTAGAGGAAGGTTAGAACGGAGTTGTTGAGAAAATCAACAACGAAAGAATAAGCTTGATGTGGACTTATGAAAAACATCTCAAAACTTGAGGCAAAATTATACCACAACCAATGTCTGAATAGCTGAGAAGAATGAAGAAATGCAAAACTCCACTTCAGGAGAAAACGGAGAATTATTTGCACTTCGAGACGTGAGAAGAAAAGATACTTGAACTCCACCAACAAGAATCTTGATGACCCTTGAAGAATGAATTAAATCATGAAGAACCACCATGAAGAACTCCGGTGACAAAAGGATGATGAGATAGAATGAAAGATGAAAGAATAAGATGAGCCTTGCGGTGATTTAGATGGAGGTTCCGACGAAATGGGCGAGGAAATTTGAACTCCGGAAAAGAAAAGATGAAAACACTTGGAACTAGAATTTATTCATCCCGAACAAACTCCGAAGGAAGGGATTACTTGACGACGATGAAATAAGAATAAGAATTATGTTATGCTTATCCTCACCCAATTTGATTGATGACAAGCGGATTTGGCATGCAACTTATTCTTGTTTAAAAGGATTAAGGGGAATATGGCGCAAAACTTGAGAAAGTCTTCATGAACCACCGGTAGGCTTCTGAAAGAACGAATGAATTAATATGGTAACAAAGGAAAAAGAATCTTGAACGAACCACCGTAAGATTTAGAAAATGACTGATGAAAGAGAATGAATCACCGGAAGAATTAGAAGAACAAATATGCTAGAGGGAATTTAGATAAAAGAGAACGAGAAGAACTCAAACTAATTAAAGAACATTTGAACGAAGCGCCGGGATAAATGGATAACGGTAGATGAAATGTGAGGATGAAGAATTCTTCTTGAATGATGGCCTCCGGTGAAAAGAAACGGGAAAACAACTTCTGACATACTCCGGATGGTTAAGAAAAGAATATCTGACAAATGGAATAATTTGAGAGGATAACATGAAGCTAGAACCGCGCATCTTCGAGAGAACGGGCAAGATTTAGAGGAAAAAACTCTTCTTTAGTCTACAAATGACGACGGAAAACATCACCAAAATTACTGAGATACTCCGGGAGAATGACAAGCGAAGAGGTGGAGCAAACAATGAAAAATATTTGAAAGAGATCTTGGAGAAGGCGTGTGACTGATGGGATCCATTCTTACGTCACACTTGAAAAGAATTTGAGAATAACTCCGGGAGAATTAGAAGAGTCAGGTAAGATCCTGGAAAAAAACCTATGGGTTAGGGCCCACTAAAGAGAAAAACACCGTTGGAAAGGGATGTTGAACAGATAGATGATGCATCGAAACAATTGAAAGATTTGAATGAGGTGACAACCTCGAATTAATTGGAACACAGACGAATCTCCTGAGATGTCTTTTGAACTCCGGAATGATTGAATGGCGAGAGGCAAACGAGCAGGGAAAACACTTTAACCAAGGGAAAGAATACGATCAAGACCGAAAAAACTTGAATTGAATCCACCGGAGAAGAAAAAGAGATCAAGAATGTCAAACGAGACGAGAATTCACCGGTTGAAATGATTGAGGGAAGACTGAAGAGGCTCCGCATAAGTGAAATTGATGCTCGAAAGAGACTCGGGCTCCGGGAAGAAGAGGGTGGGAGGGCGGGAAAACAAAGGCAACTTGGACGGGGAAAAACTGATGATTTACTTGAAGAGAAAACACCGGTTGAAATAATTGAGGAAAGGATGCAAAGACTTCGCACGAGTAGGATGGATCCTCGATTACAGACTCCGGCTCCGAGATGAAAAAGGTGGGCAGGTGGGAAAAAGAAAACAACTGAGGATTGAACTTGGCAAAGATAAAGAGGCTCGAGTCAACTTGACGAGAAATGCACCGGATGAAAAGAGATGAGAACCAACGACCGGAAAACCAACTGCGTGATCCTAAAGAAAATTTGAAGGGGGAAGAGAAGTAATTCAAAACACCTATGGCAAGATTCCTCACTAGAGCGACGAAGGGGCTGAGGAGTAAAAAGAATTCCTACTCTCCGATATAACTAGACTCCGAAAAGTTTTCTTCTAGATTCGACAACGTCCAAGCTACACGATCAAACAAGGGGGCTCCTATGGTCGGTCGAGGCTCTGATACCAACTTGTCCTGCCCAATATGCGATACTATCCTAAAGAGACTCGAAGGTCCCACCAAGGATAGAACCGCATATTGAAACGCTTTTGCAAGGTGGATAATAATAGATGGGGATACATACAAGAGGCATAGAATGCCACACGAATACAACATCACCATACATAAGAGCAACATCCGACTACGGATGAAACACAAACAAAAACTCAAACAACATCCACCCTGCTAGCCCAGGCTGCCGACCTGGAACCTATCCCCTGATCAAAGAAGAAGCAGAAGAAGAACTCTAAAACAAGTAACATCGCTCTCGCGTCGTGATTATTGCATAACCTGCACCTGCAACTGTTGTTCTAGTAATTTGTGAGCCACGAGGACTCAGCAATCCCATTACCATGGGTATCAAGAAGAGCAAAGCTTAATGGGAAAGGAAGGGGTAAAGTGGTGAAGTTGCAGCAGCGGCTAAGCAAAATATGGTGGCTAACATACGCAAATAAGAGCGAGAAGAGAAGCAACGGAACGGTCATGAAGCTAGCAATGATCAAGAAGGGATCCTGAACTCCTACTTACGTCAAACATAACCCAAAACCGTGTTCACTTCCTGGACTCCGCCGAGAAGAGACCATCACGACTACACACGCGGTTGATGCGTTTTAATTCGAATCTGGTGTCAAGTTCTCTACAACCGGACATTAACAAATTCCCATCTGTCACATAACCGCAGGCACGGCTCACGAAAGTTTATACCCTGCAGGGGTGTCCCAACTTAGCCCATCACAAGCTCTCACGGTCAACGAAGGATATTCCTTCTCCCAGGAAGACCCGATCAGTCTCGGAATCCTGGTTTACAAGACATTTCGACAATGGTAAAACAAGACCAGCAAAGCCGCCCGATGTGCCAACAAATCCCGATAGGAGCTGCACATATCTTGTTCTCAGGGCACAATGGATAGGCCAGCCTACAAGTAAAACCATTCCTCGAGTTGCCCCGTGCTGGCCCCGCAATCTGCCCGTTTCGGACCAACACTCGAAGGAGCACTGGCCCGGGGGGGGGTTAAATAAAGATGACCCTCGGGCTCCGGAAACCCAAGGGAAAAAGGCTTAGGTGAGGCAAATGGTAAAACCAAGGTTGGGTCTTGCTAGAGTAGTTTTATTCAAAGCGAACTATCAAGGGGGTCCCATAAATCACCCAACCGCGTAAGGAACGCAAAATCAAGGAACATAACACCGGTATGACAGAAACTAGGGCGGCAAGAGTGGAACAAAACACCAGGCATAAGGCCGAGCCTTCCACCCTTTACCAAGTATATAGATGCATTAATTAAAATAAGAGATATTGTGATATCCCAACATAATCCTGTCCATCATGGAGCAATCTTCAACTTCACCTGCAACTAACAACACTATAAGAGGGGCCGAGCAAAGCGGTAACATAGCTAAGCAACGGTTTGCTAGGAAGGTTAGAGGCTGACATGGCAGTTTGGGAGGCTTGAAGAACAAGTGATAGGTAGCGCAGCATAGCGATAGAACGAAGCAACTAGCATAGCAATGCTAGTAGTGAGATCCAGGGTAGCGGTCATCTTGCCTGAAATCCTGCTAGGAAGAAGAACGAATCCATGAAGAAGATGAACGTATGAAGCCGAACCAAGCGTAGACGAACGAATCCTCACGATCGCAACAAAACAAGAACTAATGAGAAGGAGCACAACCGGAAAGAAGCAAACAACAAGGTAAACACACAACACATAGACATGGCATGATGCACAACCAAACATGATGCATGACAAAGGCTATATGAGGCTACTCATGGCAAGAGATGATGCATACGAGAGCAACATATCAAAGCAAGTTTAAATGAGGCCGGAAACAACATATAACAATTTCGGTAAGTCCTCATATGCAAATTTTGAAATTGGTCCAGATCTGAATAAACCTGATGTTCAAGTTGTTAAATAGTAAGTTAAGATGCACCAAGATGATCTACACGAAATTCTAGTCAAGTTACATATAAAGTTCATTTAGTTCGGAGCTACGGCCTAGAAGATATGAGCAAAACAAGTTAAACATGGCATTGATGCAAAATGCATACAAACATCAAGCAAACACATTCAAGACATGGATGCAACAAGGTAATATGAAGCTTCATGCAAAACTAAGCAAGTTTCATATAAAGCACACTCAAAACGGAGCAACGGTTCAACACATACACATGAAACAAGTTTAAGGGACAAGCTGTCCAAAACAGCAACTAGGCATCTAGCGAGCATCAAAACAATATGCTACAACATCTCAATGGGAAAACAAAAGACATGGACATGATGCACAGGTAAAGCATGACAAAACATGAACACTAAGCTATCTCCAGAAAACACTATAACATGCTCAAAAGGACATGGCAAGATTGCAAATAATAACAGTTTCACAGACTTAGCAGAAATCACTGTGCATGGCAGAAATAACATCAGGTTGCAATGTTTATAGCTATCAAGCAATAAGCTACATGAACTTATCATGGAAAAAAAGGCATGACATGCTAGTACTAAAGCCAAAGAACAAAACTCCCTTACTGAACTAATTCCAAAGATCAGCATAAAACATGGTAGTATCCATGCAAACATGGCAAGTAATATGACAGATTCCGACATGGTAGGAACAACGATAAGTAGACATGTTGGTGAGCTTGTACAACTCACCATAGAGCAACACATGGCATGACTAGGTGACCAACAGTAATAAGACACATTCATGGAGCTAAACATGGCAATAGCATAGTCATAGGGTGCATGGATCACTAGCAAGACACATGGCAAAACTGAACTTCATGTTAACAGGCTGACAACAACATTATTTAGCAAGTTGAGAGCAAGATTACAACAAGCTAAGGTAGGCTATAAATGCAACCAAGGGCAGGGCTGGATATAGCATGACATGTATAACAAAACATTCTTAGTGAACATCTCAAGATTATGCATAGAATTACTTGTAGCAGCTGGTTTACATAGCATCATAATATAACAGATTCAGCCTATCAAAACAGTAACAACAAGTACCCTACTTCACGAGCTTGATGCACTCATTACAAGGCACACAAAAATACATGGATTGCACCACTGTAAATATGGCATGATTTAGCTCAAAACTCATGTAGACATAAAGCTCATAGGATGCAGACAAAAAATGCAACGAAAATGACAAAATAGCAAGTTATAACAGTCTCAGCAGGTTAATATCATTTAGCACTCTTGCAACAATGATTAAGGCATCAATATGGATTCAAACAAGCATGGCACAATGGAATAAAATGAAGATCATATCACAATGAACGTTTTGATATATTACACGCACAAAACGAAGGTACATGCAAGAAGTTATGGCATGATGAACATGGGAACAAAATGTAGCAGATCTAGGGACAGTAAAAAAACAACCTCGCGGGGTCGCAGCGGATCGGGTCGGCCCAGGTGGATCCGGGCGCGGATCTGCGGATCGGGTCGGGCGCGGACGTGGAGGCAGAGGAGTCCCGGGCGATGAGGCAACGGCTTCGGCGAGGAAGTCGCCGCCGGGGCGGCAGATCCGGCGATGGGGGCCCTCCTCTGGCCGGGATCCCGCCGGATCCGGGCGGAGGCGGGCCGGCGAGGCGGCGAGCAGGCGAGGCGGCGGCGGAGCTCTGGCGGTGGGACGGGATCCGGCAACGGGGTGAGGCGGCGTATCGGGAGGCCTCGGGCGTGGAGGCGGCGGCGTCGGAGTGAGGCGGTGGGGCGACGCTGGCGTGGGAGACACGCGGCGCGCGGGGCGGCGCCCGTGGGTGGCGGCGTCGGCGGGATGGGCCCCATGGGGGCCGGCTGCGGGCCGAGCGGGCCGCGGGCGGAGGGCGGCGGTGGCTGCCACGTGGTGGCGCGCCACTGGCTGCGGGCGGCGGCGGGATCTGTCCGGTGGCTCCCGGACGTGTCCGGCGGCGCGGCGGGACCTAGGCTAGGGTTTCATCTGCGCGAAAATCGGGGGGGGGGGGATGCACATATTTATAGGTAGAGGGAGCTAGGAGACTCCAAATGAGGTGAGATTTTCGCCCACACGATCGTGATCGAACGTCCGAGAGCATGGAGGGGGTTTGGATGGGCTCATGGGCTGTGGTTAAGAGGGGATGGGCTGCAAAGAGAAGGGGGTTTCGGGCTACGCGGTTAATCATTGGGGCATCAACCGACCTCTAAAGGGAACAGAATTTGACGGGCGGCCTACCGGTGGTATACCAAGGCCACTCGGCAAATCTCGGTCCATTCCGAGAACGTTTTTCTCCCGCTCA
Organism: Triticum aestivum; assembly: GCF_018294505.1. Lineage (NCBI taxonomy): Eukaryota > Viridiplantae > Streptophyta > Magnoliopsida > Poales > Poaceae > Triticum > Triticum aestivum. The sequence continues at coordinate 344,765,149 of NC_057798.1, forward strand.
CGAAACAAGGTCTGAGGGGTGCGACGGACGCGTGCGAGTGTGTCTGTGCTCAGAACGGACAACAGAGAGAACAATGGAACCTGAACGGATGCAAGTTTTGAAAAACATGTAGATGAAATGCAGATGATGACATGGAAAAATGCAACACGCAAGTAAACGACAAGGCAACGACGGCGAATAACCGGAAGACACCTGGCGCATCGGATCCGGGGCATTACACTGCTGCGGAGCCTTGCAGCGTGGTGGTAGGTGCATGGTGCGGCGGTCGGAGGCGGCGCGTCGGCGGTGCGTGCCTGGTGAAGCGCAGCGGCTGCGGTGCTCCTGCTCAGGAGGCGGCGCGCAGGCGAGGCTCTGCCCAGATTCGCTCGATCTGGCGCAGGGGCTTGGTCGGCGGCACCGGTGGAGGTTGACGGCGGTGGCGTGCCCGTCTTTGCACTGGCGGCGGCGGATGCAGCGATAGCCTCATCTGGCGGTCGGCACGGGCTGGGTCTCTATGGGCAGCTTGGGTCGCGGTCGGCCATCTCTGTGGTGGTCAGTGGAGTGGTGGCGCGGTGGTGGTGGTGGTTCATGCTGGTGGTGGCACTGGCAGCGGTGTGAGCTTCGGCTGACCTTGCATGTGGCGGCTGTTGGCGGCGAGGGTGGTGGTGATGGTTCGGGGCTGCCCCTCGGGGTCCCGATGTGGATGTGGGCTGCCACGGCGTGGTGGTGGCCCATGGCGGTGGTCTGGGTCGTCTCACGATAGCGACTAGACTTCTTCGGCGTCTGCCTGTCGGTGAGCTCCCTCGACGACCTTCAATTCCTCTCCCCGTCGTTCGGGCGCTACCTTCATCGGAGGGTTGGCCCTCTCCCAGCGGTGCCCATCGCCCGTCTCGCGCCCGGCGGCAGGACCGAACTCGTCTCGCGCCCGGCAGCAGGACCGGACTTGTCTCGCGCCCGACAGCAGGACCGGTCTCGCGCCCGGCAGCAGGACCTGACTCGTCTCGCACCTGGGCAGCAGGACCGAGCTCGTCTCACGCGCGGTGTTTTTTCAAAACCGGCGGATCTCGGGTAGGGGGTCCCGAACTGTGCGTCTAAGGCTAATGGTAATAGGAGGCGGGGGACACAATGTTTACCCAGGTTTGGGCCCTCGCGATGGAGGTAATACCCTACTTCCTGCTTGATTGATCTTGATGATATGAGTATTACAAGAGTTGATCTACCACGAGATCGTAGAGGCTAAACCCTAGAAGCTAGTCTATGATTATGATTGTTGTTTTCCTACGGACTAAACCCTCCGGTTTATATAGACACCGGAGGGGGCTAGGGTTACACAGAGTCGGTTACAGAGAAGGAGATCTACATATCCGAATTGCCAAGCTTGCCTTCCACGCAAAGGAGAGTCCCACCCGGACACGGGATGAAGTCTTCGATCTTGTATCTTCATAGTCCAACAGTCCGGCCAAAGTATATAGTCTGGCTGTCCGAGGAACCCCTAATCCAGGACTCCCTCAGTAGCCCCTTAACCAGGCTTCAATGACGATGAGTCCAGCGCGCATATTGTCTTCGGCATTGCAAGGCGGGTTCCTTCTCCACATACTCCATAGAAGATTTTGAACACAAGGATCGTGTCCGGTTCTGCAAAACAAATTCCACATACCACCGTAGAGAGTACAATATTCCACGAATCTAATTTGCTGACAACTTTTCATAGCATGACATCACACCACGGCCCGGTCGTCATTCGAACCGTTTTTCTCAACCAGCTACTGCACATATTACGAGGCGGTTTCCTTGGCATGTCTTGTCAAAGCAGAGATCGTATCCCCTTATCATGGGATTCTCATCAATACGGGTGTGGGTAACCCAACCGCGCCATCAATCACGGTGCTTGGGGAATAAGCAATTTTACGGGGCAAGTGGGGAGGCGCACAGTTTCTAACGGCTGTATAAAGGGATAAGGATTCCTCTTTTTCACCCACGCCTTCTTCTTCCCCTGCCCATCCATTCTCGCACGCTCGAGTTCCAACACCCAAGTTCTCACCTTCTCCGTAAAGCCATTCCAAACATGTCCGGAGCGGGAGGCAAGTGGATGGTCTCCTCCGTTACGGAGGAGGACATTACGAAACTCCGAGAAGCCAGATACCTGGCCATAAACATTGCACACCGGCTCCCAAACGCAGGGCAGATCGTCCCTACTCCAGAACCCCGTGAGAGGGTTGTATTCCTGGCTCACTTCGTCTGCAGACTGGGATTCCCCCTCCACCCATTTGTCCGCGGGCTCATGTTCTACTACGGGCTGGACTTCCATGATCTGGCTCCCAATTTCATCCTCAACATCTAAGCGTTTATCGTCGTGTGCGAGGCCTTCCTCCGCATCAAGCCCCACTTTGGCCTGTGGCTGAAGACCTTCAACATGAAGCCGAAGATTGTGGTCGGCCAGCAAGCGGAGTGCGGAGGCGCCATGGTGGGCAAGATGCCCAACCTCACCTGGCTCGAAGGCTCCTATGTGGAGACCGTGAAGGAGTGGCAATCGGGGTGGTTCTATATCACTGAGCCGTGCGATGCCAACTGGGCGGCGGCCCCCGAATTTCGATCCGGCATCCCCATGCGGCTCACCTCCTGGAAAGAGAAGGGCTTAGCCTAGGGTTCACCGGTAGAGCTGACCGGACTCCAGACCTGTATCAAAAACATGTTAAGCAAGAAAATCAAGCTTGTCAACGTGGTCCAGGTCATGCTCTTCTGCCGGATCCTTACGTGTCAAAGACGGGCTTTCAATATGTGGGAGTTCGATCCGACCGAACACCAAACGCTGCGAGAGCTCTTCGACATGACGCACAAATACGTCTGGAAGGTGCTATTCAAGGCCGCTGAGATACCTCCTCCCATTACCGAAGATCGCGGACTCAGCGCAAAGCGCCCCGCCAATCCGGTAAGCTCTTTATATTTCACAAGACGTGCCTTTCCCCAGTATATTCGTGGGAGGAATCTAAGCCTCCACGCCAATTTAACAGGACTAGGTAGCGACAGCGGAGCGGATCGACTGTCCAGCTCCACTACCTGAAGATCCAACAACGGCTCTCTTAACGGAGATGTTGTTTCTGGCGCCCTATGAGGTGCCGGAGAAGAAGGCCGTGGGGACCAGGAAAGGTCTCAGGCGCAAGGTTGTATCAAACTCATCATCCGAAGACACCGAGGCGCGCTTCTCCAACAAAAACGAGGAAGAGGAAGAGGAAAGTCCTCCCCCCCAACAGGGGGGGGGGGTGATACGTCTCCAACGTATCTATAATTTTTGATTGTTCCATGCTATTATATTACCCCTTTTGGATGTTTATGGGCTTTATTTTACACATTTATATCATTTTTGGGACTAACCTACTAACCGGAGGCCCAACCCATATTGCTGTTTTTTGCCTATCTCAGTATTTCGAAGAAAAGGAATATCAAACGGAGTCCAAACGGAATGAAACCTTCGGGATCGTTATTTTTGGAACAAATCTGATCCGGAGAGCCTGGAGTGCAAGTCAAGAAAGCTCCGAGGGCCCCATGAGATAGGAGGGCGCGCCCCCTGTCTCGTGGGCCCCTCGGGCGGCCACCGACGTACTTCTTCCTCCTATATATACCTACGTACCCCGAAAACATCCAGGAGCACGACGAAACACAATTTCCACCGTCGTAACCTTCTGTATCCGCGAGATCCCATCTTGGAGCCCTTGCTGGCACTCTGCCGGAGGGGGAAGCAACCACGGAGGGCCTCTACATCAACATCCTTGCCCCTCCGATGAGTTGTGAGTAGTTTACCACAGACCTACAGGTCCATAGTTATTAGCTAGATGGCTTCTTCTCTCTTTTTGGATCTCAATACAATGTTCTCCCCCTCTCTTGTGGAGATCTATTCGATGTAATCTCTTTTTGCGGTGTGTTTGTTGAGATCCGATGAATTGTGGGTTTATGATCAAGTTTATCTACGAATAATATTTGAATCTTCTATGAATTCTTTTATGTATGATTGAGTTACCTTATGGTTTGAATTTATGGATGATCATACAAATTTTTTATGCTGGTTTGAACTTTGCTTCTAGAAATCTCTTAGTTTCGGCCGCGGGAGGCACGTTTATGGAAATCATGTTAGGAGATGCTACAAAACTTCTTGATAATATTATGGCTAATTATTCTCAATGGCACACCGAAAGATCTTCTAGTAAAAAAGTGCATGCTATAGAAGAAATTAATGTTTTGAGTGGAAAGATGGATGAACTTATGAAATTGTTTGCTACTAAAAATACTCCTCTTGATCCCAATGATATGCCTTTGTCTTCTTTGATTGAGAATAATAATGAATCTATGGATGTGAATTTTGTTGGTAGGAATAGTTTTGGAAACAATACTTATAGAGGAAACTTTAATGCTAGACCGTTCCCTAGTAATTCCTCTAATAATTATGGAAATTCCTACAATAACTCTTATGGTAATTTTAATAAGATGCCCTCTGATTTTGAGAATAGTGTGAAAGAATTTATGATTTCTCAAAAGAATTTTAATGCCTTGCTTGAAGAAAAATTGCAAAGTTGATGATTTGGCTAGGAACGTTGATAGACTTTCGCTTGATGTTGATTCTCTTAAACTTAGATCTTCTCATCCTAAGCATGATATCAACGAGTCTCTCAAAGCCATGAGAATTTCCATTGATGAGTGCAAGGAAAGAACCGCTAGATTGCGTGCTAAAAAAGATAGCTTTATAAAAGTGTGTTCTTCTAGTCTCCATGAAAATAATGATGAGGATCTTAAAGTTATTGATGCGTCTCCTATTAGATCTATGTTTTGCAATTTGAATTTTGATAATTATGGGACTGATGACGAGTCAACTTTGCCTAGAAGGCGTCCCAAGAATTCAGAGTTTTTAGATCTTGATGCTAAATTTTGTAAAAGTGGGAATGGAGAGGTCACAACTTTAAATAACATTGAACCCACTATCTCGGATTTCAAGGATTTTGATTATGATAATTGTTCTTTAGAAGGTTGTATTTCCTTGTTGCAATCCGTTGTTAATTCTCCTCATGCTTATAGTCAAAATAAAGCTTTTACCAAACATATCGTTGATGCCTTGATGCAACCTTATGATGAAAAACTTAATTTGGAAGTTTCTATACCTAGAAAACTTAATGATGAGTCGGAACCTACTATAAAGATTAGAACTAAAAATCATGAGTGTTTTGCTTTGTGTGATTTGGGTGCTAGTGTTTCCACGATTCCAAAAACTTTATGTGATATTCTAGGTTTCCATGATCTTGATGATTGCTCTTTAAATTTGCACCTTGCGGATTCCACCATTAAAAAGCCAATGGGAAGGATCAATGATGTTCTTATTGTTGCAAATAGAAATTTGGTGCCCGTAGATTTTATCGTTCTTTATATAGATTGCAATCTTTCTTGCCCTATTATTCTTGGTACACCTTTCCTTAGAACGATTGGTGCGATTATTGATATGAAGGAAGGGAATATTAGATTCCAATTTCCATTAAAGAAAGGCATGAAGCACTTTCCAAGAAATAAAGTCAAATTACCCTATGAATCTATCACGCGGGATACTTATGAATTTAGTGCCAAAGATGGCACTAGTTAGATCCATCTTTGCTTTTATGCCTAGCTAGGGGCGTTAAACGATAGCGCTAGTTGGATCTCGGGTAGGGGGTCCCAAACTGTGCGTCTAGGCGGATGGTAACAGGAGACAAGGGACACGATGTTTTTACCTAGGTTTGGGCCCTCTCGATGGAGGTAAAACCCTACTCCTGCTTGATTAATATTGATGATATGGGTAGTATAAGAGTAGATCTACCACGAGATCAGAGAGGCTAAACCCTAGAAGCTAGCCTATGGTATGATTGTTGTTCATCGTACGGACTAAAACCCTCCGGTTTATATAGGCACCGAAGAGGGTTAGGGTTACACAGAGTCGGTTACAATGGTAGAAGATCTACATATCCGTATCGCCAAGCTTGCCTTCCACGCCAAGGGAAGTCCCATCCGGACACGAGACGAAGTCTTCAATCTTGTATCTTCATAGTCCAGGAGTCCGGCCAAAGGTGATAGTTCGGCTATCCGGACACCCCCTAATCCAGGACTCCCTCAGTAGCCCCTGAACCAGGCTTCAATGACGACGAGTCCGGCGCGCATATTGTCTTCGGCATTGCAAGGCGGGTTCCTCCTCCGAATACTTCATAGAAGATTTTGAACACAAGGATAGTGTCCAGCTCTGCAAAATAAGTTCCACATACCACCGTAGAGAGAATAACATTCACACAAATTCAATGTGCTGACGTATTCGGTGGCGTGACATCACACCGCGGCCAAGCCTTTATTCGAATTGTTTTATTGTCCCACCTCAGCGCGTTTAGCGAGGCGGTTTCCTTGGCACGTCTTGTCAAGGCAGAGATCGTGTTCCCTTATTCTGGGATTCTCATCAATATGGGCGTGGGTAACCCAACCGCACCATTGACTACGATGCTTGGGAGATAAGCGAGTTTTACCAGGCTGGTGGGGATGCATAGCTTCGTCCGCCCATATAAGGGGATAAGGATCCACTCTTTCCATTTATGCCTTCTTCCTCCTTTGCTTATCCATCTCCGTGCACTCGAGCTCCAACGCCCAAGCCCGCACTTGCCACCTCAACCTTCTCCAGTCATGTCCGGAGCGGGAGGCAGGTGGATGGCCTCCTCCGTCACGGAGGGACACATCAAAAAGTTGCGAAAGGCCGGATACTTGTCCAGCGACATTGCGCATCGGCTCCCCGACAAGGGCCAGCTTATCCCCACCCCCAGGCCCCATGAGAGGGTGGTGTTTCTCACCCACTTCCTCCGCAAACTAGGTTTTCCACTTCACCCATTTGTCCGGGGGCTCATGTTCTATTACGGCCTGATCTGGCCCCGAATTTCATCCTCAACATCTCGGCGTTTATCGTCGTGTGCGAGGCCTTCCTCTGCATCCGGCCCCACTTTGGCTTATGGCTGAAGACATCAAGCCGAAGGTAGTGGGCGGCCGCCAGGCGGAGTGCGGAGGTGCCATGGTGGGAAGGATGGCCAACGTTTTATGGCTCGAGGGCTCCTTCGTGGATACCATAAAGGGGTGGCAATCGGGGTGGTTCTACATCACCGAGCCACGTGACCCTAAATGGGTGGCGGCCCCCGAATGCCGATCTGGCTTCCCTACACGGCTCACCTCTTGGAAAGAGACGGGCTTGACATGGGGTAATTCGGAAGAGCTGACTGGACTCCAAACCTGCGTCCAAACCCCGGTGAACAAGAAGCTGAAACTTGTCAACATAGTCTAGGTCATGCTCATCCGCCGGATCCTCCCGTGCCAACAACGGGCCTTCAACCTGTGGGAGTTTGATCCGGCACAACACCAAACCTTGAGCAGGCTCTTCGACACTACGTACGAAGATGCCTGGAAGGTGCTGTTCAAGGGTGTCGAGGCTCCCGAATCCGCTACTGAAGATTGCGGATTCAACTCACAGCGTCAAGCCAGCGAGGTAAGCTATTTTACCCTTTACAGGACACTTGTTTTTCATAGTTTGACTCTATGCGGGATCTAAACTCCCTTACCTTTGACAGGCCTGGCAGAAGACGTCCGGGCAGGTTGACTGTCCGACTCCCTTGCCAGAAGACCCAGCGGACGCCCGATTGACGGGGCTGCTGGTTCCGGCACCTCACGTGGTGCCGGAGAAGAAGGCTAGGAAGAAGGCCACATGGACTCGAAAGAGTTCCCGGCGCCAGGTGTTATCGGACTCATCGTCCGACGACTCTGAGGTGGACTCCTCCCGCAAAGACGAGGAGGAGGAAAAAGAGGCCTCTCCCCCAGCGGGGGGAGAGAAGAAAAGGAAGGCCGCCTCAATTGGGGAGGCCAGAGGGTCCAAGAAGGGAAGGACCCTTCCTCCGGACTACTCCACCAACGCCGACGATGGCGAAGAGGAGTGGCCACCGAGGGATAAGCCCCCGGCGACATCGTAAGTATCCGGATACCAGAATAACTCATGGCATTTCGTTTGTCGCATAGAGTCTCCTAACGCCGAATACAACCCTGCAGCCCGCCCAAGGACGGGCTTGACACTTCAACGAGTGGCTGCCTGGCTCCGTCGGACGTGAATAGTACTTCACTTCCGGGCGTCTCCTCTCCCCGCGCTGCGAACGACACCGAGGTGGGGTCTCAAAAGGGGCCCAGCCAGGAGGAGGGGGTCCCGGAGGCGCCACAAGGCAACCTCCCAGACTCCGGGCATAAGGGGGATCAAACCCCAAAGGGCTCTAAGTCGGGTCCTGGGCCGTACTCCATACCAGAACCTTCAGTGGTTCCGGAGTCCGGCAGGCGACCCCTTTGTAAGAAGGGCGAGACTGTGACACCGGTGACCTCCGTCCAACCGGAGGCACCGGATAATTTGCTGGAGGTGCTTAACGACGCCTCCATCGACGAGGGGCACCGCATTGTTATGAGTGTGGTGATCCAGAAAGTTCAGTCCGCCAAGAGCAGCCTGATCGAAGCCTGTGCCAGCCTTCTAACAGGCTTTGAGGTATGTATTCAAGATATGTAAAAATATTACCGCATAGACAGTAGCCCCTGATGCTCAGTTTGGTGTTCGGAAAAAAAAGCCGAACTGAGGATCTAAAAAGATGTACGCAGGAGTCTAACATAAGTATGTCAATATGGGGAATGCAGGCTGCGCTACTGACCTCTGCTGCACTGACTGCGGAGGTCGATGCATTGAAGCAGAGCCTCGAGCGGTCCGAGAACGAGCTCGGCCTTGCCAAAAAGCAGCTCGAGGACAAGGAAGGTAACTAATACCTTATGGAAGCATATAAAAGATGTGGTTGCAAAAAATAGCAGGAATAACATGAGAATTGCAGGGGCCACGAATGAGGTGGCGACCCTGAAGGATGCGGTGTCCAAGGCTGAAAGCAATGCGGCGCGGGTGGCGGAGGTGCGGCAATAGCTCCAGGCTCTCGTGGAAAAACACGAGAGTTTGGAGCGTGACTCAAAGACTCGAGAGTCCGAGCTTGCCTCGACTCTTGAGAGCGCCAAAGCCGCTAAGGCCGAAGCCTAGAAAGCCCTCCAGGAGATTGAGGCAATGAAGAAGATAGCGGCGGGTAAGGCATTCTTCATGCAAAGCAAGTACGTGAAAGTGAATTACTTGTTACTTACCTGAATCAGGAGCTCTCCAGGAGCATTCGCAGATCTGCCCCGCAGTGTGTCCGATGCTGCTGCATTCTACCAGGCCAAGGAGGGGAGCTCGATGGAGAAGGTGTTCTGGTCTCAGTATGCTGAGGCCGGACACCCGGTGCCCTTGAGCGACCAGCTGAAGCAGCTGGTCGAGCTCCATAAGGTGGCCGAACAGGCCATGAAGGGCCTCATAGTTTGGCTGTGGCCTGAGGAGGCCATGCCTGGGAGCTACTTCGGGCTGGTGAGGAGGCTGGTGGACGCCTGCCGATGGATTGAAGTCGTCAAGCACTCCGCCTGTATCGAAGGTGCCCGTAGGGCCCTTGCCCGTGCTAAAGTGCACTGGGGCAAGATGGACATTGAGAAGCTTGTTATGGACGCTCCACCGCCGGGCAGGGAGTATCGCAATCCCGATATGTATTATGCGGGCGTCTTGAAGGGTGCCCGCCTTATAGTGGGTGAATGCTCCAAAGATGTAATTTTTGAGTAAACTCGCATTTGTTATCCTGTGCGCTTGAAAACTTGTTCAACTGCGATAAGCAACGCTTGTAGATTTACAATATTACCTTCTGTGCGGCCGTTTATTAAATTTGAGAGATGGCGAGTCGTCGGCTTCTGACTCCATGCCGCGAGTGCTGGGGTGTTCGGGATAAACTTGAGCGCTCTTGTTCCCATTCTTGGGTCCTTCGAGGGAGGCACTCAACGCAACGAACAAGGCAACCGGTCTATAATGCTTGAACACTCTCACTTAGCCATAGAATTCTATAATTTTAAATTTCGGCGAAGCCCCTAGTATTCGGAAGACCGATTTCGGGCGCTATCCATGCCTGGGCCGGACAAAGCCGGCTCCTCGCTCTAAGCGGCATAAGTCTTTAGGGACTCAAAGAACCTCTCGAACAACGACCGACTCTTGCCCTATCATGACGGCCAGTTTTAGCTTTCTCCACTGAGGTGCTCAACCCAGCTCAACCGGGGCACAATCGTAGTGGTTCTCCCAGCGCTACCTTAGCTGATATAACGGAACGTAAGGTACCAAAACATGGGAGCCGGGAAAACCCAACTATTGACCCAAGACATGATTCGGAGCCGATGCATATAATGCTATAAGTTCGGGGTGCCGCACTTGTGAAAGTGTTCGGACTTATCACACCATATTTTGGGGTACTTAAGCCCCTGGTGTATTTGGCCATACCAAAGTGTACGGATGCAATATGTCATAAGTGAACATATATAGATAAGAAAGAGGAATGCAATAATAGGCAAAAGCTATGCATTGTTCATTAAAAAAGCTGCAGTAAAAGCAGAACAATACAAATAGTGTGATAAGCAAGGGACGGGACTATTTGACATGTCCCCCTCCAGGAGCGAGCTGCGGGATGATATGTAAAACAAGTATACTGCTCATTATAGAGACCACCTGGACATTTGACGTAGCTTTCTGCTTCCCTGGCTGTTGCATCGTGTGTTCGGCGATTCTACTGCCGGGCAGGGCTTCTTGATAAAGGAGTCCTGAAAGTAAGAAAAAGAATTACACAATCGGGAGCCCCTGGTGCAGTTTTTTCTTGAGGCTGCTTGCTGTGGCCATAAGCCTGCATTTGAAATGCTCCTGTTCGACGGGATCCTCAGGCACGACAAATTCGTCGTCGTCGAGGCTTGCCTTGTCTTTAGAGGGAGGCATGTAATTATTGTCCTCTACCTCTATGTCTGCCGCTCTCTCATGAGGGCTGGCTTTTCCGTCCTCCTGTGCTAAATCCGGCTGGAGGGGGTTGTCTTCAGCACTTTCCGGGGTGTTATTATCTCCCGTGTCGGAATCACCATTTTTGCTGTGGCGGGATTTAGAGCGGCGCCGCTGACGCCGGCGCTTAGGCTGTTTCTTGGAGGGGTCATCCTCTATTGTTCCATCGCCGTTCCCTTCTTTTGGGATGTCCACCATGTAAATGTCGTAGGAAGAGGTGGCCTTCCAGTGCCCTGTAGGCGCTGGTTCTTGGTCGTCTCCTACATCGTCGTCCATACCGTCGATGTCTTCGGAGTCGAAGTCGAGCATGTCGGTTAAATCATCGACAGTGGCTACGAAGTGGGTGGTGGGTGGGCTTTGAATTTCTTCGTCGTCCGCATCCCAGCCTTCCTGACCATAGTCCGGCCAGGGCTCTCCTGATAAAGAGAGAGACTTCATTGAATTCAGGATGTTGCCAAAGGGCGAGTGGTGAAAGATGTCCACGGTGGTGAACTCCATGGTCGGCGCCCAATTGGATTCGATTGGTAGGGGCGCGGAAGGTCCGGAGTCCGGAGAGGAGTCCGGTACCTTGGAGTTATGAGCCTTGCAAAGGACAGGGACAGTATTCGGCTCCATCGCCGTAGAGATAGCAGCCCCCGAGGCGGTGTCCAGCCACCCGTCCTCGGTCGGCGCAGTCGGTTCCGAGCTAAGGGTCGGAGCGGACACTCATGCGGCCTCCAGGGCACTATCCGGTGGCAGAGCTAGATCGTGCCCATCATGACAGTGCGGCACGCTCGGCTGTGGCTCGAACCCGTCGAAGATCAAGTCTCCATGGACGTCATCCGTATAGTTCAAACTTCCAAATCTGACCTGATGGCCAGGGGCGTAGCTTTCAATCTGCTCCAAATGGCCAAGCGGATTGGCCCGCAGTGCAAAGCCGCCGAATACGAAGATCTGTCCGGGGAGAAAAGTCTCACCCTGGACCGCATCATTGTTGATGATCGGAGGAGCCATCGGGCCTAAAGATGACAACACAGAGGAACTCTCAATGAAAGCACCAATGCCGGTGTTAAAACCGGCGGATCTCGGGTAGGGGGTCCCGAACTGTGCGTCTAAGCGGATGGTAACAGGAGACAAGGGACACGATGTTTTTACCCAGGTTCGGGCCCTCTCGATGGAGGTAAAACCCTACTCCTGCTTGATTAATATTGATGATATGGGTAGTACAAGAGTAGATCTACTGTAAGTGCTTCTAGTGCCACCCCTAGTTGGTTTTGGAGTATTGACGACAAAGTTGGTTGAGGGACTAATGCGTTTGTGAGAATTGCAGGATAACGCAGGTAGTGTCCCTCATTGATTCGGTTTACCTACCGGAGATGACCCCTAAAAATGTATGAAGACATTGACGACAATGGTGGTATGTGAAGATATTCATATTGAAGACTATGACATGAGAAGACATTGAGTGAAGACTATGGAGCGCGAAGACTGTGTTGTTTCGTTGTTTCCTTTTCTTCTTTGTTGAGTCATAGGAACCACCGTACTGTTAAGTGGGGTCCAAGTGAACAAAGTCAGAATGACTGAAGTGATGCTCAACCCAAATCCCATGTCTTCGAGCGAAGACAATGAGAGCAAATCTTATCCAGAGCTGGATGAGTCAGCTTTGCTTGTAGCCCAAGTAAAGTTGCCGTGTGTGTTTGAAATCTGACCGTTGGAACACGTGTCAGTTCCTTAGTGACCCAGGGTCATTTCGGACATATCAGGTCGGGTTGCCTTGTGGCTATAAATAGCCCACCCCCTACACCATAAATTGGTGGCTGCTCAGAGTTAGTTTACGGCTTTTGTCGTTTGAGAGCAACCCACCTCGAAGCCTTTGAGAGAGAGAAATCCTTGCGAGGACAAAGCCCAAACACCCAGAGCCAAAGAGTGTTAGGCATCACTGAAGTCTTTCTGTCTGAGTGACCTGAAGACTTATTACACTTGAGGACTGTGTATCCTCCAGCCGGTTAGGCGTCGCGTTCTGAGCATCCAAGAGTCATTGTGGATCGCCGGTGAACGAAGTCTGTGAAGGTTCGGAAGTCTACCTTGAAGACTTACCAGAGTGATTGGGCGAGGACTGTGTGTCCTTAGCTCAAGGGGAATAAGGTGAAGACGCGGTCTTCTGAGTTGAATCTCAGCCTCCCTAACCAGACGTACAGTTGTCACAGCAACTGGAACTGGTCCAACAAATCCTGTGTCTTCAACAAGTGACTGGTTCTATCCTCTCCCTCCCTTTACTTTGAGTTTGTCTTCGTGAAGTCATTGCCTATTTGTCATACCTGTTTGACTTCATTGCTTGACTACTATCGTTGGTTGGCTTCATACTATCTTCCATCCTGATCCTTACTACCAAGCTGCTATTAGTCTTTGTACTTTCACATTATTGCATACTTGACTATGGTTTGCTTGTTGTAGTTTATCTTCCGCTGCATATCAATTAGGTCATTTCTATTGTTTGTCTTCGAAACTTCCACGTTTTGAAGACTTTGATAAAAATCGCCTATTCACCCCCCTCTAGTCGATAACTAGCACTTTCAATTGGTATCAGAGCAAGGTACTCCCTTGTTCTGTGTGATTCGGTTTAACCACCTGGAGTTTAGCTATGTCGACTGCAGGGATAATCAAAGTCTCCGCTGCTTGCCCCGTGTTCGATGGAACTGAATATCCCTACTGGAAGAATAAGATGCGCATGCATCTTGAAGCCATTGATGTCGACCTCTGGTATGTCGTCAAGAACGGCGTTCCCAAAACTGGTGAAGGTGTCACCCCTACTGATGTCAAGAAGTTCATTCAACTGGACTCTACTGCAAAGAACATCATCTGTGGTCATCTGACCAAAGGACAGTATGGCCGTGTGAGTGCTCTGGAAACGTCAAAGCTAGTCTGGGACTGGCTATCCAAGGTCAACGAAGGCGTCTCAACTCAGAGAGACCAAAGGATCAGTGTTCTTCGCAACCTCTTCAACCGCTTCAAGAGAAACGACAATGAAAATGTCCAGCTCACGTTTGATCGCCTCACCGACATCACAAATGAGCTTCAGGCTCTCGGCGCCACTGAGATTACCAAGCATGAAATCGTCAAGACACTACTGAGATCACTTGACAGCTCCTTTGACACCCTTGCCCTCATGATACAAGAACGCCCTGACTTCAAGACACTCGATCCGTCTGATATACTTGAGAGGCTCAACACACATGAGTTCCAGCTTTCTGAGAAAAGAGATATCTATGGTCCCAACTATGGCCGAACTCGCGCTTTGAAGGCAAAAGTTGTTTCCTCATCTGAAGAAGAATCTGACTGCGGTTCTGATGATCCTGAAGACATTGGAAAGGAACTTGCTATGCTTGTGAAGAAGTTCCAGAAGTTCACCAAGAAGAAGGGCTTCAGAAAGTCTTCACGATCTAGCTCAAGAAATGATGAAGCTTCCACTCATGACAACAAGAAGAGAACATGTCACAAGTGCAAGAAACCTGGACACTATATCTCTGAGTGTCCACAGTGGGACAATGAGAAGAAGAAGAAGAAGAGCAAGGAATATGATTCTGATGACAAGAAGAAGAAGAAATCTTCAAAGTCTTCTTCCAAGTCCTCATCAAGGTCTTCATCTCATAAGAAGAGCTCATCTGGCAAGGCTCGTGCTTTTGTTGGCAAGGAAATGGATTCAGAGGAGGAGTCTGCTTCTGAGGAGGCGGAGGTGGAGTCTGAAGAGGAGTCCGACCCTGGCGTTGCAAGTCTGGCTCTAGCCACAGCCTATGTTGCCAAGTCCATCTTCAACACTGAAGACAATGACTTCCACACCAACGCTGAAGCTGATGACAAGGACGATCCTGCTCCCACCTACTGCTTCATGGCACGTGGTGCCAAGGTAAAATCACGTGATGCTTACTTTCAAACATCAAGTGAAGATGACTCTGATTGTGAATCCAAACCCAGCTACAAAACACTTGCTAAAATTGCAACTGAACAACAAAAGGCTATGGAACATACTCAAAAACTGTTAGACAAAAGCGATGACCTGTTGGACGCGGAAATGACACGTTCACAGTCCTTAGTTGAAGACATAAAAAATCTTCATGCTAAGTACCAAGAACTTGAAAGTCTTCATGAGACGCTCTCAACCACTTATGAAAAGCTCTCCTATGATTATCTTCAAAGGAAGCAAGAGCTTGAGAAATTGAAAGCGGCTCATGAAGATCTTCAAAAGGAGAATGAGTCACTTCGCGCTCAACAGATCAGTTCCGCTCAGGATGGATTTGAACCACCATGTCTAAAATGCATTGAGCGTGATAACGCTACCTCTGTTGCTGAATGTTCCACTGCTGCTACTGTTGCTTTGTCTTCAACTACTGATGTGGTAACTAACCCCTCTACTGAGGATACCACTACTATTGCTGATGAAAATGCTAGGTTGAAGACATTGCTTGAAACAGGGATGTATAAAAGTCTGAAAGGACATCAGACACTTTGCGATGTCCTCAAAAAGCAGATTCTGAACCGAAACCCTAGGAAAGAGGGTGTTGGGTTCGAGAGGAAAATGAATGTTGATGGTTCCTACTGGAAGCCTGAGCAGTATCCCAAAACCACATGGGTTGCTGCAAAGGAACCTTCAGTGGATCCATCCACCTTATCTGGCTTTACCTGTGCTAATCCTATTATCATTGATGAATCCTTTGATGCAAACTATAAACTGTTCAAAAATCAGAATGGTGAAGTGTTTGCCAGGTATATTGGTACTAACTGCAGAAATGGACCACCTATGAAGAAGATCTGGGTTCCCAAAAGTTGTCTTGAGAATCTTCCAGTGAATGTCATCATGACACCACCAGGGAAGAAGACAAACCCCAGACCTAAGGCGTCATATGGTCCAAAGGCTTCATACAGATACAGGACTCACCTGAGTCACCCTAACGCCAATGTTTTGCAGGGAAATCATACTCAAACTTATGAATATGAGCGTGTGTCTTCAAACCGCTATGTTCATAGAACTAAGAACTTTTCTGCTTATTCATATGAGTATCATTCATCTCCTGCAAGGCTATTTGCTAGGGCTCCAAAGCCGAAGTTCTCAGATGCTGCACTTAGACTCATTGCTTCTAAGCCACCCCTGAAGATGTGGGTGGTGAAGAAGAATTAACTTTCTTTTGCAGAATAAGGTCTCCAGCCTGCTATCAAAGGCGTCCAATACTATTGCCGGGGACCTAAAACACATTAAGGGACGCATGATAAAATGGTCTTACTATGTATTTCACATGTGAATCGCTTACCAGTCATACTATGAGTTCTAACCTTGATCTAAGCTGTGATAATCCTTGTGTGCGTCAAATGCTTATGCTTCACAACACACTTTGTGAAGCCTATCCTCCTAACTGCACTGTAGGGTATGACACCTCATGCTTCAGAATGGATTATGGACAGCGGATGCACTAATCATATGACTGGTGATCGAAGTCTTCTCATGGACTCAACCTTACGTCCATCAGACAAGAGTCACATCACATTTGCTGACACTGGTAAAAGCAAGGTATTGGGTCTAGGTAGAGTTGCAATCTCAAAGGATCAACACATGGATAAAGTGATGCTTGTTGAATCCCTTGGGTTCAACTTAATGTCTGTCTCAATGCTTTGTGACTTGAACATGATTGTGCTATTCGGAAAATATCGTTGCCTTGTACTAATGGAATCTGACAAGTCTCTAGTCTTTGAAGGGTATCGGAAAGATGATCTATACATGGTAGATTTCTCAGCAGGTCCACAGCTTGCCGTATGTCTTCTTGCAAAAGCTTCAGAATGCTGGCTCTGGCATCGGAGGCTGGGGCATGCTGGCATGAGGAACTTACACACACTCGTCAAGAAGAAGCATGTCATAGGCATCGAGGGTGTCAAGTTCAAGAAGGATCATTTGTGTGGTGCCTGCGAAGCTGGAAAGATGACTAGGGCAAAGCACCCCTCGAAGACAATCATGACGACATCTCAACCCTTCGAGCTGTTACACATGGACTTATTTGGCCCTACTCACTACTCTACCCTCACAACAACAGCTTGTCTCTATGGCTTCGTCATTGTTGATGACTACTCAAGATATACATGGGTGCACATAATTCTCTACAAGACTGAAGTGCAAGATGTCTTCAGACGCTTCGCCAATCGAGCCATGAACAATTATGGCGTCAAGATCAAGCATATCAGAAGTGACAACGGCACTGAGTTCAAGAACACCGGGCTTGATCTTTATCTGGATACAATGGGAATCACTCATGAGTTTTCTGCTCCATACACACCTCAGCAAAATGGCATCGTAGAGCGCAAGAACAGAACCCTCATTGAGATGGCTCGAACAATGCTCGACGAGTACAAGACACCAAGAAAGTTCTGGCCTGAAGCTATTGATACAGCATGTCACATCATCAACCGTGTTTACATCCATAAGCTTCTGAACAAAACATCCTATGAGCTCCTTACTGGCAAGAAGCCAAATGTCAGCTACTTCAGAGTATTTGGTGCTAGGTGCTGGATCAAGGATCCCCATCACAAGTCAAAATTTGCACCTAAAGCTCACGAAGGCTTCATGCTCGGTTACGGAAAGGACTCGCACTCTTACAGAGTCTTCAACCTCTATCTCTACAAAATCGTTGAAACTGTGGACGTGCGATTTGATGAAACCAATGGTTCACAAAGAGAGCTCCTGCCAAGTACACTAGATGAAGCTCCGCCCAGCGAATCTATCAAGCTGATGGGAACTGGTGAAATCATGCCTTCTGAAGCACAGCCTGAAGAGGAACTTATCATTTCTGCACCAAACCAACCTGAAGACAATGCTCAGACCGAAGACAATCCTCCCAATGATGACAATGATCAGCAAGAGCAAGGTCTTCGTCCAGTTCATCCTCGTGTTGCAAATGAAGTACAAATTGAGAAGATAATTGATAGCATCAATGCACCTGGTCCACTTACTCGCTCAAGAGCAACACAGTTAGCAAATTTCTGTGGGCACTTTTCGTTTGTGTCAATATCAGAACCCAAGAAAGTTGCTGAAGCCTTTATGGAACCTGAATGGATTCAAGCTATGCAAGAAGAACTTCAACAGTTCAAGCTGAACAATGTTTGGGAACTTGTCAAGCGTCCTGACCCTCGCAAGCATAACATTATTGGCACAAAATGGATATATCGAAACAAGCAAGATGAGCATGGTCAAGTCGTCAGAAACAAAGCACGTCTTGTGGCTCAAGGATATACTCAAGTTGAAGGAATTGACTTCGATGAAACATTTGCTCCTGTGGCTAGGCTTGAAGCTATTCGCATACTGCTAGCCTATGCTAACCACCACAACATCTTACTATATCAAATGGATGTGAAGAGTGCATTCCTCAACGGCAAGATTGAAGAAGAAGTGTACGTTGCTCAACCACCTGGCTTTGAAGATCCAAAACATCCTGATATGGTGTACAAGCTAAACAAAGCACTGTATGGCCTCAAACAAGCTCCTCGCGCTTGGTATGATACGATCAAAGACTTCCTGAAGAGCAAAGGCTTCAAACCTGGATCCCTCGATCCCACACTCTTCACGAAGACATATGATGGTGAACTGTTTGTGTGCCAAATATATGTGGATGACATTATCTTCGGCTGCACCAACCAGAAGTATAGTGATGAGTTTGGATACATGATGCAAGAGCAATATCAGATGTCCATGATGGGTGAGCTGAAGTTCTTCCTTGGTCTTCAAATTCGTCAGCAAAGGAATGGCATCTTCATATCTCAAGAAAAATATCTCAAAGACTGTCTGAAGAAGTTTGGAATGCAAGATTGCAAAGGTTACACGACGCCAATGCCAGCCAAACACCATCTGGGTCCCGACGACAATGGTAAAGAGTTCGATCAAAAGGTATACCGCTCCATGATTGGTTCTTTACTTTACCTATGTGCATCTAGGCCAGATATTATGCTTAGTGTTTGCATGTGTGCTCGATTCCAAGCGGCACCAAAGGAATCGCATCACTTAGCTGTGAAGCGAATTCTTCGATATTTGGCTTACACCCCAACACTCGGATTATGGTATCCAAAGGGCTCAAGATTTGATCTGGTTGGATTCTCGGATGCTGATTATGCTGGAGACAAGGTGGATCGCAAGTCTACATCAGGCACATGTCACTTTCTGGGACGATCACTTGTCTGTTGGTCTTCAAAGAAGCAAAACTGTGTATCACTCTCAACTGCTGAATCTGAATACATTGCTGCTGGATCTTGCTGCGCTCAGCTTCTATGGATGAAGCAAACTCTCAAGGACTATGGCATCAATCTGAAACAAGTACCTCTCTTCTGCGACAACGAAAGCGCCATCAAGATTGCCAACAATCCAGTCCAGCACTCGAAGACAAAGCACATTGAAATTCGTCATCACTTTCTCAGAGATCATGTCATGAAGAAAGATATTGACATCATTCACGTCAACACTGAAGAGCAACTGGCAGATATCTTCACAAAGCCCTTGGATGAGAAAAGGTTTTGCAAGTTACGGTGTGAGCTAAATATCTTGGAATCCTCAAATGTCCTGTGATCAGGCACACATCCTAACACTTATGCATGTTGATGACTTAGATGTGCAACACACGAAGTAAAGTATATCTTCAATCAATGAAGACTTACATTCTGAGTGTGAATACATTAACGTGGAATTTGACTTCGGAGCGCCACGATAATTGTGCGCCGTGTCTGGGTCTAATACTTCCTATACGGTGGGTAACGCCACCACCAAATTTCTTGGTTTGAAGTGTTTCACTCATGGCGTTATTTTTGCAATGTCTTCGCATTTGGTTTGTCTTCAAATTTCAACTTATCTTCATGATTTACTTCACTATGTTGATTTGATTGCTTTCTGATATATATACTAGTGTTCTGTCCTCTACAGCATTCACTTATAGCTATGTCTTCCTTGTTGAATCTTTTGAACTAAGTGAATGTGATCGGACCCTAATCTCTCTATGCTTTCTATCTCAAACTCTATCTGTCCAAATCATATGCATTCTATTGAAACTGTCGAATGTCTTCTCTGCATCCTTGTCAGCAGAAGACACAGAGACAAACATTAAGTCTGTTTTAAATGATTCATCCTTATTGTTTGAAATCCGGAGAAGCCGGAACAACCATCCGACAAACCTGGCGGGCGTGGGAACGTGGGACAACTCTGAGTATGTTGCATGCTTGCCACGTGCCCCTCAGATGTGAACGGCCAGGGGCACCTGCGTAATTGCGCTATGCCGCACACTTCCTTATAAATACATGTCCCCTGCGGTAAAGAAAACCTTCTTCCACCTCTCCACCTCGTCAAAACCCTAGCGCCACCGCTAGCTCTCGACGACGCCGGCGACGAAGCGCTTAGCTGCCGCGACTTCTCCGACGCCGTCCTCACGCCGGCCGCGGACATCGTCCTCTCCGCCGCCGCCGTAGGTGTCCTCCGTCGCCAAGTTAGGGCACGGTGGATTGAACTGCTCGGTCTCCTATTCATCCCATCTAGCAGTTCTTCGTGTGGTAAATACAACTCTATTTTTACCATCTTTTTGATCCTCAATGATTCATCCTATTTACCAAAATTGGTTTCTGCCTATACAATGTTAGATCTATTCTGTCTGCATCTCATACTGCCTAGTATATTCACTTAAGCTTCATATCTAGTTAGATTCCTCACTTGTACTTATTCACGGATTCGTACAAATCTGGAACCAACTCTCAACATATAAGTGAATGTCTTCGCATCATGAGGTCAATGTCTTCAAACTGATTTATCTTCAAAATCTTCTGAGAATGCATATGACCTCTTCCCCTTCCCTCGCATCTCTAATGCTGTCACAGGTACATGTCCGTGGGAGAATCCCTTGGTTCTCATAGTCTGCATTCGTTTGCAGAATTCTTACAGCAACACATTAACTCTCCTGAAGCTAGTTCCTGTTTGTCCAGCAAGCGAAAGCCTTTGAAGCCTTTGAACGTATTGAAGCCATTCAGTTTGAAGTTCATGGCTGCAGAGAAATCAGTAAGGAAGGGTGGCAGACAGCGTCGAGGGGGAACATCAAAAGATTTGCCTGATGACCTCGCAGACCTTTACAAGACAGATCCTGAAGAGGATTATAATCAGCGCAAGACACGAATCCAATGGATTCGACGATATTGGGCTGAACAATGGTTCAAATACAAGTTCGTGACCCAGGAATACGCTGAGAAGAATGCTATCAAAAGTCCTTGGGGTGATATTCTCTATCGAGGCCTTCCACCCAAGAACAGAGCTGAAGCTATTGCACAGGATTTCTATCCTTGTATGGTCCGTGGACCTCAGCCTGAAAATGCCGACCCATCATCATTGCTCTGGTGTCGTGACGATAATCTCTTCAAGCGCAACTTCCAGCATGCAAAGGCATCGGCCAAGGAAAACAAGAAGTCATTGGGATTAGACTTCAACCCTGGTCCCTCTGCTCCCCGTGCTGACGGCTCACGTGATGCAGAACCCAATGTCATCGGCCCCTTTTCAAACCTTGATGGCCTCATCACTTACATCTTGGTCCAAGGTGCCAAAGTGGATCATTCTGATAATGATGCTGACACTGATGAAGCCCCAGCTCCTCCTCCAAAGCCGCAGAAGCTAAAGAAGACTAAGGCTTCACAATCAGCTGCACCTCCAAAAGCTTCACGTGCGAAGCCACTGGTCACTGCACCTCCTGAAGATAGTGTGCAGTCTGAAGATCTATCACGCATCTCCAAGAAGACGGAGAAGAAAAAGAAAATCGTCAAGAATACTGATCAGACATTGACTCCTGCTGCCATTCTGCGAGAAGAGCACATTGATCTGTCCAGCGATGAAGATCTTGCAGATGATGCTCTTGAGCAACTGATCAAGAGCAAGGAAGAAGCAGAGATCTTCAATGATTTGCCTCTCTTTGATGTGGCAATCATCCATAACTTCATTGATGAGTGGTTTGACACCCCAAATCTCAGCTTTGATGATCTGCAACTTCCCATTGGCCTCAACGTCTCCTTCAATGGCACCATTGCTTCTGAGCTAGCTCTTGCTCAGCGCATCGTTGAACTGAAGCACAAGATCGACTATGAGAAAGCTCAGTTCAAGAAGCATGTGGCCAAGCTCAGCGTGCAAGATGTCAAAAACTTCAAGATCATGCTGCACGAGCTCAAAGAAGCCTTTCACAAGAAGCGCGAAGAAGCTAGAGGCTCTCGTGAGCGCATGAAGAGTCTGGCTGACAAGTGTGTGCTAGCCTACAATGAGGCTGAGAAGCGCAAGGCTCTTGGTCGTCCTGGCATTGACCCCAGAATGGCTGCAAAGAAGAAGAAGCTATCAACTGTCCAATCTGCACCTTCAAGGCAGGATGAACCTCGCATAGTCTTCCCAAGCAGCATGACTGGCTCGAAGCCAAAGGTCATGTCAACCGCTTCAGAACTGAAGAAGACGAGGGCTGCCGAGGCTGAAGCCAGAAAAAGGAAAAACACAGAAGCCTCTGATGTTGCTCCCTCCAAGAAGAAGCGCAAAACCAAGAAGAATCGGGCTGCTCCCACAGAGCCCTTAGTTGTTGAACCTATCTCAATGGTTCGCCCTGCATCTGAACACCAAGAACGACGGATGATTTTTCATGAGCCTGCTTCCATAGAGGCTTATGAAGCTGAAGACATTCCAGCAATTGATCCCATCGCTGCTGAAGACATTGGTCACCATGACAATGTTGAAGATGATGAAGTTCTTCCTCAGATCGAACACAACTTGGTATCATCGCCTGTTCTCACGAACAGCGAAATCATCAGCATTGGTCGTCCTCTGACGCCAATTGCTCAGGATGCATCATGGGCTGATCACCCACAACAACAAGACTCCCCGAGTACTCCCCAACAACAACAAGTCACACCACCTGTGCAAGAAGAAGAGGATGAGGCCCAGCCAACTCCATCTCCAAAGGCGTCGCCAGTATTACAAAGGCTTCGCAAAGGACCAAGGCCTCAAGTCCCTCTTTCGAGCGTTCCAGAAGGAGAAGTGCACCACCAATCTGTTGCACGTCAAGTGTTTCCAGAAGCCACTCCGACTGTGAATGTCTCCGTGTCTGAAGCCAAAGCTGCTGAAGACAATCCGGCTGCATCAGCCGATGACGAACAAGAAGAAGAACGTGTCCCTACTCCCCCCATTACTGAAGAAGTTGTTCCTGAAGTAACGTGCCAGTGCCAGACCCTCCAGCTCATCAAGTGGAGGTTGAAAATCTTGAGGCTGCCACCACCAACACAAATGAAGCCAATGACGTAGTCATGGCTGAAGCAAGTGTGGAGCCTGCACCAACCAATATGCCAGAAGCCAATGCTGCAACTGCTCCTGAAGCTTCTGTTGTGCAGCCTGAAGCCTCTGTTGTTGCCACTGCTCCTGTTCCGCCACCAAGGCCCCATACAATTGAGCAAGCATACAACCATGGCCAGCTAATCACTGTCAAATGGCCCGTTCTGGTCCCTCCGCCTAATGTCTCTGGTCCTCAGTTTGATTATCATATTGAGCATAGGCCTCAGGTCCAGAAACCAAAGCCAAGACTGCCAAGGTTCCCAGGTACTGCCACCTCTACAGGGTCCTTCAATGCAAATGGCTTCAAAAGCCACAACACCTTCTTTGACAGCGCAAAGAACCCCTACTCAAGGCCAAGAATATCATCTGATCGTTTCTGGAGCCATCAGCAGCGAAGCTATTACTCCTGCGTTCTGTATGATCAAGGGCGCATTTTCCCTCATATGCGCCTCGACACTGAAGCCATTGCTGGACTGCCATGCTTAGAAGAAGCACTTGACTGCTTTCGTGATGCAGGTCTGCTCAGCTTTGTGACAGACAAAGAACATTGGAATGAGGAACTTTTGCTTCAATTCTATGCTACCCTCCACATTCGCGGCTACAACAGGGATACAAAGACATGGGTTCTCGAGTGGATGACAGGAAATGTTCATCATGAAGCCAAAGCTCTTGACATCATTGAGCTTACAGGCCTATCCACTCCCGGAGAGCTGTACGAACCTGATTGTCAACTCCACCGCAATGCACTGGAGAGCATCTTCCATAAGCCAGAACCCAACATGAGCCAGATGTTGAGCATGATGAAGCCTTTGCCACATGACGCTGAATACCCAAAGGAGTTCTTTGTTGATGACCTTGAGTATCTGCCTCGCACAATATATCACATCATCAGGCGGACTCTATGGCCTATCAAAGGGCATTCATCAGCTGCAAAACTTGAAGGAGCCATGAAGACATTGGTCTTTTACATCCTCAATGGCATCAGCTTCAATGCACAAGAATTCTTCCTCCGGCAACTGGCTGCGTCTGGATCTGACCTTTTTGGCCTGAAATTCTATGCTCCATGGGTCATGCGCCTCATCAAGCTACACTCTGCTATCAACTATCAGCCCTCTGCTCGCAATCATCTGATCTTTCTACCAGAGGTTGATATGTCAGTTGAAGCCATATACCCTGAGCCTGCCAAGAAGCCTCTTTGTCTTCAAAATGCTGAACACCAAAGCTTCACTCAGCCCATGGAAGGAGTCCAAGCAGTAACTCGTGTCTATCCAATGGCTGGGAACACTCGTCTGCCTCATCGTGCGCCAACTGAAGCTACTGAGAGCACAATTGCCCAAAGGCCTAAGAAGCGCTCTCGCGTCCTAAATGACCGAGAACTTCTTGTGGCACTGCATCAGAAACAAGACAAGCATCACTTTTGGCTCAAGCGACAGATGCAAAGCCTCTTGGTGGACGTCAATCGCATTCGAAATCTTGCCACCAAGAATGCCTTTGTCACTCACGAGACCTGTCGGCGATCATGGAAGAGTTTGACACTGCTCAGTGCTGAAGCAGATCTTCAAGACGATGGCTTCACTGAAAGATTCAAGTTTGACTCCACTCCTCCACGGAATGCTGTCCTACGTCGAACTCCATCCCTTGAAGACTCTGACTATTCTTCCTCCGCGGCAACTGTGAATGCCAAAGTGATCGATGATGAAGACGATGCTACTTCACCGCCCCCTACTTCTGCACGCATCGACACTGCACCAAGTTCGTCTGCGCCGCCAAACAACAACGACAACCCTGCTGCTTCACCTACTCCTCATGAGGACGAGTAGATGCTCTATGTCTTCAAACCTTTTTGGTCATTACTGACAAAAGGGGGAGAAGCATATGAGTTTGATAGTCTTCAAGCGGGTTCATATGGGCGGTTGCTTTATATTTTGCCTAGTGATTACAACTCTTGCTTTTGATACATTTCGTTCTTTGAGTTGTAACACTTAAACTCGATGGTCGTCTGCTACTTATTTGCTTTTCCATGTGCGATGATAACTTCCGCACTTAGATCATTCTGCAGACGTCCATTTTTCATTATGCATGTCACTCTCTTAGTTATATCATTTCATGCATGATGAATTATCTTCATAAGTTGAAGAGGATCTCCACAAGTACAACCTGCCATGTGCATTTGCATTCCAAAAGCAAATTACTTATATGCACATCTTCAGGGGGAGCCTTTGCCACTTATGAAGACAATACCCTATCCTTTACAATTTCACATACTTTATCCCCGTTGAAAACTTCAACCAGTTTGTCATCAATCACCAAAAAGGGGGAGATTGTAAGTGCATCTAGTGCCACCCCTAGTTGGTTTTGGAGTATTGACGACAAAGTTGGTTGAGGGACTAATGCGTTTGTGAGAATTGCAGGATAACGCAGGTAGTGTCCCTCATTGATTCGGTTTACCTACCGGAGATGACCCCTAAAAATGTATGAAGACATTGACGACAATGGTGGTATGTGAAGATATTCATATTGAAGACTATGACATGAGAAGACATTGAGTGAAGACTATGGAGCGCGAAGACTGTGTTGTTTCGTTGTTTCCTTTTCTTCTTTGTTGAGTCATAGGAACCACCGTACTGTTAAGTGGGGTCCAAGTGAACAAAGTCAGAATGACTGAAGTGATGCTCAACCCAAATCCTATGTCTTCGAGCGAAGACAATGAGAGCAAATCTTATCCAGAGCTGGATGAGTCAGCTTTGCTTGTAGCCCAAGTAAAGTTGCCGTGTGTGTTTGAAATCTGACCGTTGGAACACGTGTCAGTTCCTTAGTGACCCAGGGTCATTTCGGACATATCAGGTCGGGTTGCCTTGTGGCTATAAATAGCCCACCCCCTACACCATAAATTGGTGGCTGCTCAGAGTTAGTTCACGGCTTTTGTCGTTTGAGAGCAACCCACCTCGAAGCCTTTGAGAGAGAGAAATCCTTGCGAGGACAAAGCCCAAACACCCAGAGCCAAAGAGTGTTAGGCATCACTGAAGTCTTTCTGTCTGAGTGACCTGAAGACTTATTACACTTGAGGACTGTGTATCCTCCAGCCGGTTAGGCGTCGCGTTCTGAGCATCCAAGAGTCATTGTGGATCGCCGGTGAACGAAGTCTGTGAAGGTTCGGAAGTCTACCTTGAAGACTTACCAGAGTGATTGGGCGAGGACTGTGTGTCCTTAGCTCAAGGGGAATAAGGTGAAGACGCGGTCTTCTGAGTGGAATCTCAGCCTCCCTAACCAGATGTACAGTTGTCACAGCAACTGGAACTGGTCCAACAAATCCTGTGTCTTCAACAAGTGACTGGTTCTATCCTCTCCCTCCCTTTACTTTGAGTTTGCCTTCGTGAAGTCATTGCTTATTTGTCATACCTATTTGACTTCATTGCTTGACTACTATCGTTGGTTGGCTTCATACTATCTTCCATCCTGATCCTTACTACCAAGCTGCTATTAGTCTTTGTACTTTCACATTATTGCATACTTGACTATGGTTTGCTTGTTGTAGTTTATCTTCCGCTGCATATCAATTAGGTCGTTTCTATTGTTTGTCTTTGAAGCTTCCAAGTTTTGAAGACTTTGATAAAAATCGCCTATTCACCCCCCTCTAGTCGATAACTAGCACTTTCATCTACCATGAGATCAGAGAGGCTAAACCCTAGAAGCTATCCTATGGTATGATTGTTGTTCGTCCTACGGACTAAAACCCTTCGGTTTATATAGGCACCGAAGAGGGTTAGGGTTACACAGAGTCGGTTACAATGGTAGGAGATCTACATATCCGTATCGCCAAGCTTGCCTTCCACGCGAAGGAAAGTCCCATCCGGACACGGGACGAAGTCTTCAATCTTGTATCTTCATAGTCCAGGAGTTCAGCCAAAGGTGATAGTTCGGCTATCCGGACACCCCCTAATCCAAGACTCCCTCAGTAGCCCCTAAACCAGGCTTCAATGACGACGAGTCTGGCGCGCATATTGTCTTCGGCATTGCAAGGCGGGTTCCTCCTCAGAATACTTCATAGAAGATTTTGAACACAATGATAGTGTCCGGCTCTGCAAAATAAGTTCCACATACCACCGTAGAGAGAATAATATTCACACAAATTCAATCTGCTGACGTATTCCGTGGAGTGACATCACACCGCGGCCAAGCCTTTATTTGAATCGTTTTATTGTCCCACCTCAACGCGTTTAGTGAGGCGGTTTCCTTGGCACGTCTTGTCAAGGAAGAGATCGTGTTCCCTTATTCTGGGATTCTCATCAATACGGGCGTGGGTAACCCAACCGCGCCATTGACTACGGCGCTTGGGAGATAAGCGAGTTTTGCCAGGCTGGTGGGGACGCATAGCCTCGTCCGCCCATATAAGGGGATAAGGATCCACTCTTTCCATTTATGCCTTCTTCCTCCTTTGCTTATCCATCTCCGTGCACTCGAGCTCCAACGCCCAAGCCCGCACTTCCCACCTCAACCTTCTCCAGTCATGTACGGAGCGGGAGGCAGGTGGATGGCCTCCTCCGTCATGGAGGGACACATCAAAAAGCTGCGGATGGTCGGATACTTGTCCAGCGACATCGCGCATCGGCTCCCCGACAAGGGGCAGCTTATCCCCACCCCCAGGCCCCATGAGAGGGTGGTGTTTCTCACCCACTTCCTCCGCGGACTAGGTTTTCCACTTCACCCATTTGTCCCGGGGCTCATGTTCTATTACGGCCTGGATTTCCACGATCTGGCCCCGAATTTCATCCTCAACATCTCGGCGTTTATCGTCATGTGCGAGGCCTTCCTCTGCATTCGACCCCACTTCCGCTTATGGCTGAAGACCTTCAATGTCAACTCGAAGGTAGTGGGCGGCCGCCAGGCGGAGTGCGGAGGTGCCATGGTAGGAAGGATGCCCAACATTTTATGGCTCGAGGGCTCATTCGTGGAGACCATAAAGGGGTGGCAATCGGGGTGGTTCTACATCACCGAGCTGCGTGACCCTAAATGGGTGGCGGCCCCCGAATTCCGATCTGGCTTCCCTACACGGCTCACCTCTTGGAAAGAGACGGGCCTGACATGGGGTAATTCGGAAGAGCTGAACGGACTCCAAACCTGCGTCCAAACCCTGGTGAACAAGAAGCTCAAGCTTGTCAATGTAGTCCAGGTCATGCTCATCCGCCGGATCCTCCCGTGCCAACAATGGGCCTTCAACCTGTGGGAGTTTGATCCGGCACAGCACCAAACCTTGAGCAGGCTCTTCGACACTACATACGAAGATGCTTGGAAGGTGCTGTTCAAGGGTGCCGAGGCTCCCGCATCCGCTACCGAAGATCGCGGATTCAGCTCGCAGCGTCAAGCCAGCGAGGTAAGCTATTTTACCATTTACATGACACTTGTTTTTCATAGTTTGACTCTATGCGGGATCTAAACTCCCTTACCTTTGACAGGCCTGGCAGAAGACATCCGGGAAGGTTGACTATCCGGCTCCCTTGCCAGAAGACCCGGCGGACGCCCGATTGATGGGGCTGCTGGTTCCGGCACCTGACGTGGTGCAGGAGAAGAAGGCCAAGAAGAAGGCCACAGGAACTCGAAAGAGTACCCGGCGCCAGGTGTTATCGGACTCATTGTCCGACGACTCTGAGGCGAACTCCTCCCGCGAAGACGAGGAGGAGGAAAAAGAGGCCTCTCCCCCAGCGGGGGGAGAGAAGATAAGGAAGGCTGCCCCGACTGGGGAGGCCGGAGGGTCCAAGAAGGGAAGGACCCTTCCTCCGGACTACTCCACCAACGCCAACGACGGCGAAGAGGAGTGGCCACTGAGGGATAAGCCCCCGGCAACATCGTAAGTATCCGGATACCAGAATAACTCATGGCATTTCATTTGTCGTATAGAGTCTCCTAACGCCGAATACAACCCTGCAGCCCACCCAAGGACGGGCTCGACACTTCAACGAGTGGCTCCCTGGCTCCGTCGGACGTGAATAGTACTTAACTTCCGGCCGCCTCCTCTCCTCCCGCTGCGGACGACACCGAGGTGGGGTCTCAAAAGGGGCCCAGCCAGGAGGAGGGGGTCCCAGAGGTGCCGCAAGGCAACCTCCCGGACTCCGGGCATAAGGGGGATCAAACCCCAAAGGGCTCTAAGTCGGGTCCTGGGCCGGACTCCATACCGGAACCTTTAGTGGTTCCGGAGTCCGGCAGGCGACCCCTTCGTAAGAAGGGCGAGACTATGACACCGGTGACCTCCGTCCAACCGGAGGCACCGGATAATTTGTTGGAGGCGCTTAACGGCGCCTCCATCGATGAGGGGCACCGCACTGTTATGAGTGTGGTGATCTAGAAAGTTTAGTCTGCCAAGAGCGGGCTGACCGAAGCCTGTGCCAGCCTTCTAACAGGCTTTGAGGTATGTATTTAAGATATGTAAAAATATTACCGCATAGACAGTAGCCCCTGATGCTCAGTTTGGTGTTCGGAAAGAAAAGCCGAACTGAGGATCTAAAAAGATGTACGCAGGAGTCTAACATAAGTATGTCAATATGGGGAATGCAGGCTGCGCTGCTGACCTCTGCCGCACTGACTGCGGAGGTCGATGCGTTGAAGCAGAGCTTCGAGCGGTCCGAGAACAAGCTCGGCCGCGCCAAGAAGCAGCTCCAGGACAAAGAAGGTGAGTAACACCACTTTGAACTTGTACCTTACAGAAAAGGATTTAGGTTGCAACAAAAAATAACAAGGATACATGGGTACTACAGGGGCCACGAACGAGTTGGCGACCCTGAAGGAGGCCGTGTCCGTGGCCGAACGCAATGCGGCCGCGGAACGGGCAGAGCGAGAAAAAGCAGGAGGCGCGGGTGCGGTGTTCGGCAAGAGCTCCAAGCTCTCATGGAAAAGCATGAGAGTTTGGAGCGTGACTCAAAGACTCGAGAGTCCGAGCTTGCCTCGGCTCTCAAAAGTGCCAAAACTGCCAAGGCCGATGCCCATAAGTCCCTTCAGGAGATTGAGTTGGTGAGGAAGATAGCGGCGGTAAGGCATTTTCCATGCAAAGCAAGCTTGTGAATGTAAACTACGTGTTACTTACCCGAATTCGGAGCTCTCCAGGGGCGTTTGCAGATCTGCCTCACAGCGTGTCTGATGCCGCCGCATTCTACCGAGCCGAGGAGGGGAGCTCGACGGAGAAGGTCTTCTGGTCTCAGTATGCTGAGGCCGGACATCCGGTGCCCCTGAGCGACCAGCTGAAGCAGCTGGTCGAGCTCCACAAGGTGGCCGAACAGGCCATGAAGGGCCTCATAGTTCGGCTGTGGCCTGAGAGGCCATGCCTGGGAGCTACTTCGGCCTGGTGCGGCGGCTGGTGGATGCCTGCCCATGGGTTGAGGTCATCAAGCACTCTGCCTGTATTGAAGGTGCCCGTCGGGCCCTTGCCCGTGCTAAAGGTGCACTGGGGCAAGATGGATGCTGAGAAGCTTGTGACGGACGCGCCACCAGCCGGGCAAGGAGTATCGCAAGCCCGAGATGTACTATAAGGCTGTCCTGAAGGGTGCCCGCATATTGCGGGTGAGTGCTCCAAAGATGTAATTTTTGAGTAGACTCGCATTTGTTATCCTGTGCGCTGAAAACTTTGTTCATATGCGCTAAGCAACGCTTGTTAATTTAAAATATTACCTTCTGTGCGGCCTCTTATTAAATTTGAGAGATGGCGAGTCGTCAGCTTCTGCCCCCATGCCACGAGTGCTGGGGTGTTCGGGATAAACTTGAGCGCTCTTGTTCCCATTCTTGGGTCCTTCGAGGGAGGCGCTCAACGCAACAAAGAAGGCAACCAGACTATAATGCTTGAACGCTCTCACTTAGCCATAGAATTCTATAATTTTAAATTTTGGCGAAGCCCCTAGTATTCGGAAGACCGATTTCAGGGCGCCATCCACGCCTGGGCCGGACAAAGCCGGCTCCTCGCTCTAAGCGGCATAAGTCTTTAGGGACTCGAAGAACCTCTCGAACAGCGACCGGCTCTTGCCCTATCATGACGGTCAGTTTTAGCTTTCTCCACTGAGGTGCTCAACCCAGCTCAACCGGGGCACAATCACAGTGGTTCTCCCAGCGCTACCTTAGCCCGATATAACGGAACGTAAGGTACCAAAACATGGGAGCCGGGCACACCCAACTATTGACCCAAGACATGATTCGGAGCCGATGCATATAATGCTATAAGTTCGGGGTGAAAGTGTTCGGACTTATCACACCATATTTTGGGGTACTTAAGCCCCTGGTGTATTTGGCCGTACCAAAACGTATGGATGCAATATGTCATAAGTGAACATATATAGATAAGAAAGAGGAATGCAATAATAGGCAAAAGCTGTGCATTGTTCATTAAAAAAGCTGCGGTAAAAGCAGAATGATACAAATAGTGCGATAAGCAAGGGACGGGACTATTTGACATGTCCCCCTCCAGGAGCGAGCTGCGGGATGATATGTAAAACAAGTATACTGCTCTTTATAGAGACCACCTGGACATTCGACGTAGCTTTCTGCTTCCCTGGCTGTTGCATCGTGTGTTCGGCGATTCTACTGCCGGGCAGGGCTTCTTGATAAAGGAGTCCTGAAAGTAAGAAAAAGAATTACACAATCGGGAGCCCCTGGTGCGGTTGAGCCGCATTCTGGGCCTGCCATGGTCGTGCCCCTCCCCCTATACCCATGGTATTTCCAGAGCGTAATTATGTACGCGTAGTACTGGTTTCGCAATGTCGCGAGGGCTGGGGTTGGAGCCGCATTGCTACGTGTGCTCGGAACATGCCGGCCGGTCCTGTTGTAGGTTACTCCGGGCACGCTTGGCGGTGTCCGGACGTTTAATAGCCGGACTCGAGAATTGCCTTAAGAGGCTGCTTTGTACTTCCGCCGCGAGAGCCACCGTGTGCTCCTCCGTTCGGAGAGAGCGTTCGGTGTTTCCGTTGACCGTAATGACTCCTCGAGGGCCTGGCATCTTGAGCTTGAGATATGCGTAGTGCGACATTGCATTGAACTTTGCGAATGCGGTTCGTCCGAGCAGTGCGTGATAGCCGCTGCGGAACGGGACTATGTCGAAGATTAACTCCTCGCTTTGGAAGTTATCCGGGGATCCGAAGACCACTTCAAGTGTAACTGAGCCTGTACAATTGGCCTCTACACCTGGTATGACGCCTTTAAAGGTTGTCTTTGTGGGTTTAATCCTTGAGGGGTCTATGCCCATTTTGCACACTGTATCCTGATAAAGTAGGTTCAGGCTGCTGCCGCCGTCCATCAGGACTTGAGTGAGGTGAAATCCGTCAACCATTGGGTCTAGAACCAATGCGGCGAATCTGCCGTGGCGGATGCTAGTGGGGTGGTCCCTTCGATCAAAAGTGATCGGGCAAGAGGACCACGGGTTGAACTTTGGGGCGACTGGCTCCATCGCATATACGTCCCTTAGTGCACGCTTCCGCTCCCTTTTGGGTATGTGGGTTGCATATATCATGTTCACCGTCCGCATTTGTAGGGGGAAGCCCTTCTGTCCTCTATTGTTCGACGGTCGGGGTTCCTCCTTGTCGTTGCTACCTCTCTGTCTGCCGCTCTCTCATGAGGGTTGGCTTTTCCGTCCTCCTGTGCTGAATCCTGCTGGAGGGGGTTGTCTTCGGCACTTTCCGGGGTGTTATTATCTCCCGTGCCAGAATCACCATTTTTGCTGTGGCGGGATTTAGAGCGGCGCCGCTGACGCTGGCGCTTAGGCTGTTTCTTGGAGGGGTCATCCTCTGTTGTTCCATCGCCGTTCCCATCTTTTGGGATGTCCACCATGTAAATGTCGTAGGAAGAGGTGGCCTTCCAGTGCCCTGTAGGCGCTGGTTCTTGGTCGTCTCCTACATCGTCGTCCATACCGCCGATGTCTTCGGAGTCGAAGTCGAGCATGTCGGTTAAATAATCGACAGTGGCTACGAAGTGGGTGGTGGGTGGGCTTTGAATTTCTTCGTCGTCCGCATCCTAGCCTTCCTGACCATAGTCCGGCCAGGGCTCTCCTGATAAAGAGAGAGACTTCATTGAATTCAGGATGTCGCCAAAGGGCGAGTGCTGAAAGATGTCCGCGGCGGTGAACTCCATGGTCGGCGCCCAATTGGATTCGATTGGTAGGGGCGCGGAAGGTCCGGAGTCCGGAGAGGAGTCCGGTACCTTGGAGTTATGAGCCTTGCAAAGGACAGGGACAGTATTCGGCTCCATCGCCGTAGAGATAGCAGCCCCCGAGGCGGTGTCCAGCCACCCGTCCTCGGTCGGCGCAGTCGGCTCCGAGCTAAGGGTCGGAGCGGACACTCGTGCGGCCTCCAGGGCACTGTCCGACGGCAGAGCTAGATCGTGCCCATCGTGACAGTGCGGCGCGCTCGGCTGTGGCTCGAACCCGTCGAAGATCAAGTCTCTGAGGACGTCAGCCGTATAGTTCAAACTTCCAAATCTGACCTGATGGCCAGGGGCGTAGCTTTCAATCTGCTCCAGATGGCCAAGCGAATTGGCCCGCAGTGGAAAGCCGCCAAATACGAAGATCTGTCCGGGGAGAAAAGTCTCACCCTGGACCGCATCATTGTTGATGATTGGAGGAGCCATCGGGCCTAAAGATGACGACACAGAGGAACTCTCAATGAAAGCACCAATGTCAGTGTCAAAACCGGCGGATCTCGGGTAGGGGGTCCCGAACTGTGCGTCTAGGCGGATGGTAACAGGAGACAAGGGACACGATGTTTTTACCCAGGTTCGGGCCCTCTCGATGGAGGTAAAACCCTACTCCTGCTTGATTAATATTGATGATATGGGTAGTACAAGAGTAGATCTACCACGAGATCAGAGAGGCTAAACCCTAGAAGCTAGCCTATGGTCTGATTGTTGTTCGTCCTACGGACTAAAACCCTCCGATTTATATAGGCACCGAAGAGGGTTAGGGTTACACAGAGTCGGTTACAATGGTAGGAGATCTACATATCTGTATCGCCAAGCTTGCCTTCCACGCCAAGGAAAGTCCCATCCGGACGCGGGACGAAGTCTTCAATCTTGTATCTTCATAGTCCAGGAGTCCGGCCAAAGGTGATAGTTCGGCTATCCGGACACCCCCTAATCCATGACTCCCTCAGGAGGCAACCCAAATTTTCTTTATGTTTTTTGTTTTTGCTCCTGTTTAGTAATAAATCTTGCATCTACCTTCTGTTTAGATGTGTTTTTTTCTTTTAATTAGTGTTTGTGCCAAGTAGAACCTATAGGATAACCTATGATGATAGTTGATTTGATTCTGGTGAAAAACAGAAACTTTGCACGCACGAATATAATTTTTTTAAATCACAGAAACGTGATTTTGCGTTGATTCTTATTGCTGCTGATCAATAAACAAATTGTCTAGGACTTCCTATTTTGGTAGGAGTTTTAGAGTTCCAGAACTTTGCGTTAGTTACAGATTGCTACAGACTGTTCTGTTTTTGACAGATTCTATTTTACGTGTGTTGTTTGCTTATTTTGATGCATCTATGGCTAGTAAAATAGTTTATAAACCATAGAGAAGTTGGAATACAGTAGGTTTAACACCAAAATAAATAAAGAATGATTTCATTACAGTACCTTATGTGGTGGTTTTGTTTTCTTTCACTAACGGAGCTTATAAGATTTCCTGTTGAGTTTTGTGTTGTGAAGTTTTCAAGTTTTGGGTAAAGCTTTTATGGACTATGGAATAAGGAGTGGCAAGAGCCTAAGCTTGGGGATGCCCAAGGCACCCCAAGATATTCAAGGATAGCCAAAAGCCTAAGCTTGGGGATGCCCCTGGAAGGCATCCCCTCTTTCGTCTTCGTTCATTGGTAACTTTACTTGGAGCTATATTTTTATTCGCCACATGATATGTGTTTTTCTTGGAACGTCGTGTATTATATTAGTCTTTGCTTTTTAGTTTACCACAATCATCCTTGCTGTACACACCTTTTGGGAGAAGCCTATTTGATTAGAATTTGCTAGAATACTCTATGTGCTTCACTTATACCTTTTGAGCTTGATAGTTTTTGCTCTAGTGCTTCACTTATATCTTTTAGAGCACGGTGGTGTCTTAATTTTGAAGAAATTGCTAATCTCTCATGCTTCACTTATATATTTTTGAGAGTCTTTTAGAACAACATGGTATTTGCTATGGTTACAAAGTTGGTCCTAGAATGATGAACATCCAAGTTGGGTATAATGAAAACTATCATAGAAAGTGAATTGGATGCTATGATCAATATGATGCTTGATAATTGTTTTGGGATATGGAGGTAGTGATATTAGAGTCATGCTAGTTGAGGTGATTATGAAAAATACTTGTGTTAAGGGTTGTGATTCCCATAGCATGCACGTATGGTGAACCGCTTTGTGATGAAGTTGGAGCACAATTTTATTTATTGATTGTCTTATGAGTGGCGGTCGGGTGTCAGGACCCCGATCCTAAGTCACACCGATCTAGCATGTAACACATCATATCACTTTGCGGCCTCACGCACGGTATTCCCACGGGTGCCACCTTATCTGGCCCGGGACCATTTGCGCCTTTTGGCTCACGTATATGATAGTGCCGCTAGCATTCATATGACAAAGAACCCCGGCTGACATGGCTAGTCGTGATACCAAAGTGGCACTAACTTATAGGGACAGGCATACATGACCCAGCCACGAACATGTCAGTCATCAGCGAGTGAATCCGGTTTGTAGCAACTAGGCTAGCAGGACTCCGGTAAACCGGGCTGTAGCAGGCTAACAGGACTCCGGTAGACACTGCGTGACATTTCCCCGAAGGGACAGACACAGGAACGAAGAAGGACACATGCCGGCCAGCCTAAGTGTTCTGGAGTAGTAGCAAGCTACCATGGCTCAGTGGAAGCACTAGGAGACATTTCCCGGTAAGAGAGGCTACCAAGGATAAACAACTAGGTTGTCAGATCCCACACATACCAAGCATTTCAATAACATACACACAATATGCTCGATATGTGCAAATACAACATGGCATCACAACATGACTCTACGACTCAAGTATTTATTCATTAGGCTCCGAGGAGCGAAATATTACAAACATGGGTCTCATGACCCAACATTCAGAGCATACAAGTCAAAGCAGAAGCGAAAGCTTAACATGTCTGAGCACATACATCTACAAATGAAAAAGGCTGAGAAGCCTGACTATCTACCAGAAACTGCCGAGGGCACAAGATCGTAGCTGAGGTAACAAGCTAAACGTCGAAGTCCACGTAGAACTACTAGTGAGACGGAAGTCTCTGCAAAAACGTAAAATAGGCAAACGTGAGTACAAATGTACCCAACAAGACTTACATCAGAACTAACTACATATGCATCATTATCAACAAAGGGGATGGTGGGGTTTAACTACAGCAAGCCAGCTTTGACTTGGTGGCTATCCTAAACTACGACTGCAAGTAACTCTTTTGAGGTGGCGCACACGAGTCCACATATTCACCATATCAATACACCACTATGGATCCGCCCCCGTCTCCCTACGAGAACGCCATCCATAGCACTCACGCTTATCTTGCACATTTTAGAGTATCCACTTTCACTTGTTTATGAACTGTACAGGCAACCCAGAAGTCCTTTACCGCGGACACGGCTATTCGAATAGATCATATTAACCCTGCAGGGGTGTACTTCACACACGCTCTCACCACTTACCTCCGTTTACATGACATGTACTCGGCAACCTTCAAGCGGAAGCCCAGCGAGGGTGTCGGCCACGACCTGACTAACCACACAAGTCTCTTGTCCAGGTTTATCGCCTATTCGGGTTCCATCCGCAAGGAGATCCGGCCGGAGTGTCGCTCACGACCCCAAACGATGTGTGCAGGGTTCCCAAGTCCACCATCCGGGTGCCACTTGGTACACCGGGCCACTGTGCCTAGTCTGTCCCAAGCCCACCCGTACCGGGTGCCACTTGGTAGACTACTAACACTACCTACAAACACCAGAAATTAGTTGCAACTCCTGGACAGAGATCAAGTTGATTAATAAGCCGAGAGGGGCTGAGTTACCGGAACCCAATGTGTGGTAGTAATTGTTCATGGGTCACAAACACAGAACTCAGTTCCTGAGGATGGCTTCAATGAGACAACCCACCATGTACTCCTACATGGCCTCTCACCGCTACCTTTACCAAATCGTGTTCACACACTTAGCTCACACATAGTAGGACATGTTCACACACCTCCAATTCATCCATGATGAATCAGACCTGACACAACTCTAAGAAATAGCAAGCATGACAAACAAGCATGAATGAGTAGGCACAATAGGGCTCAAACAACTCCTACTCATGCTAGTGGGTTTCATCTATTTACTGTGGCAATGATAGGTCATGCAGAGGATAAAGGGGTTCAACTACCGCAGCAAGTAACAGTTGTATTGTTGTTGACCTAATGCAATAAAATAGAGCAGGAGCGAGAGAGTGGGATTGTATCGGAATGAACAAGGGGGGTTTGCTTGCCTGGCACCCCGCAGAACCCCCTGGACCCCCTCCCGCTCTCCCCCGTGCTCATCCCCTCCCCTGGACCTCTCCCTCTCACCCACCCGAACGCGTCCGCCGCCACCGACGAGCACCGCCGCGGCCATCGCCTCTCCCTCGCCCCCTCGAGTAGTCCAGAAGCTCCGCCGTGTCTTCCTCGTCCTCTCCACCGAGCTACACGGCGCCAGAGGCCCTGCATCATCGCCATCTTCGTCATCTTCGTCGCCGGCCGCCGGAGATCCCCTTCGCTGCTGTGCTCACTCCGGTGCTTCCCCGAGCACGCCGAAGCCACCCCTGCATCCGTCGTGAGCCACTGACCATCCTCCCCCTCTCCGTTCTCTCTGCCACTCGCCGTAGTCGCCGCACCAAGCACACCCGCTCGCACTGCCGCCTGAGCTCACCGCCGACGTGGATCCGGCCACGCAATGGCCCCGTCGTCCTGTCCACTGACCTCGCCGCATCTCGTAGGGCCCGTAGATGCCTCGCACGCGCCGACTCATCAGCCGTAGCCTCGATCCCGAGCTCAGCCGAGCTCCGGGAACCACCAAGGTCATCGCCGGCGACAACTCCGGCCACCCCAGGCCCAACCGCCACCACCACTCGATGCGGACGTGCGTCCGCATCACGTAGATGCCCTCCGCCGGGCAAGAAAACCCCCCTTGTTCATTCCGATACAATCTCACTCTCTCGCTCCTGCTCTATTTTATTGCATTAGGACAACAACGATACAATTGTTACTTGCTGCAGTAGTTGAAACCCTTTATCCTCTGCATGACCTGTCATTGCCACAGTACATAGATGAAACCCACTAGCATGAGTAGGAGTTGTTTGAGCCCTATTGTGCCTACTCATTCATGCTTGTTTGTCATGCTTGCTATTGCTTAGAGTTGTGTCAGGTCTGATTCATTAGGGATGAATTGGAGGTGTGTGAACATGTCCTACTATGTGTGATCTAAGTGTGTGAACACGATTTGGTAAAGGTAGCGGTGAGAGGCCATGTAGGAGTACATGGTGGGTTGTCTCATTGAAGCCGTCCTCAGGAACTAAGTTCTGTGTTTGTGATCCATGAACAGGTACTACCACACATTGGGTTCCGGTAACTCGGTACCTCTTGGCTTATTAATCAACTTGATCTCTGTCCAGGAGTTGCAACTAGTTCCTGGTGTTTGTAGGTAGTTTTAGTAGTCTACCAAGTGGCACCCGGTATAGGTGGGCTTAGGACAGACTAGGCACAGTGTCCCGGTGTACCAAGTGGCACCCGGATGGTGGACTTGGGAACCCTGCACACATCGTTTGGGGCCGTGAGCGACACCCCGGCCGAATCTCCTTGCGGATGGACCCCGAATAGGCGATAAACCTGGACGAGAGACTTGTGTGGTTAGTCAGGTCGTGGCCGACACCCTCACTGGGCTTCTGCTTGAAGGTTGCCGAGTACATGTCGTGTAAACGGCGGTAAGTGGTGAGAGCGTGTGTGAAGAAGTACACCCCTGCAGGGTTAATATGATCTATTCGAATAGCCGTGAACGCGATAAAGGACTTCTGGGTTGCCTGTATAGTTCATAGACAAGTGAAAGTGGATACTCTAAAATGCGCTAGATAAGAGTGAGTGCTATGGATGGCGTTCTCGTAGGGAGACGGGAGCGGATCCATAGTGGTGTATTGATATGGTGAATATGTGGACTCGTGTGCGCCACCTCAAAAGAGTTACTTGCAGTCGTAGTTTAGGATAGCCACCGAGTCAAAGCTGGCTTGCTTTAGTTAAACCCCACCATCCCCTTTGTTGATAATGATGCATATGTAGTTAGTTCTGATGTAAGTCTTGCTGGGTACATTTGTACTCACGTTTGCCTATTTTACATTTTTGCAGAGACTTCCGTCTCACTAGTAGTTCCGCGCGGACTTCGACATTTAGCTTGTTACCTCCGCTACGATCTTGTGCCCTCGGCAGGATCTGGTAGATAGTCAGGCTTCTCAGCCTTTTTCATTTGTAGATGTCTATACTCAGACATGTTAAGCTTCCGCTTGTGCTTTGACTTGTATGCTCTGAATGTTGGGTCATGAGACCCATGTTTGTAATATTTCGCTCCTCGGAGCCTAATGAACAAATACTTGAGTCGTAGAGTCATGTTGTGATGCCATGTTGTATTTGCACATATCGAGCATATTGTGTGAATTTTATTGAAATGCTTGGTATGTGTGGGATCTGACAACCTAGTTGTTTATCCTTGGTAGCCTCTCTTACCGGGAAATGTCTCCTAGTGCTTCCACTGAGCCATGGTAGCTTGCTACTGCTCCGGAACACTTAGGCTGGCCGGCATGTGTCCTTCTTCGTTCTTGTGTCTGTCCCTTCGGGGAAATGTCACGCGGTGTCGACCGGAGTCTTGTTAGCCTGCTACAGCCCGGTTTACCGGAGTCCTGCTAGCCCAGTTGCTACAGCCCGGATTCACTCGCTGATGACCGACACGTTCGTGGCTGGGTCATGTATGCCTGTCCCTGTAAGTTAGTGCCACTTTGGGTTCACGACTAGCCATGTCAGCCCGGGTTCTTTGTCATATGGATGCTAGCGGCACTATCATATACGTGAGCCAAAAGGCGCAAACGGTCCCGGGCCAGGTAAGGTGGCACCCGTGGGAATACCGTGCGTGAGGCCGCAAAGTGATATGATGTGTTACATGCTAGATCGGTGTGACTTAGGATCGGGGTCCTGACAGCTTTGGTATCAGTCCCCATTTCAAGTTCATTTGAAAAGTTAAACATGATGCACACATGAAGGGCTAGCCTACTGCATACCAGGACCAGGGATGTGACATCGAGGACGAGCGATGGTCTTTTCCTACCAATCTATCCCCCTAGGAGGATGCCCGTAGTGCTTTGGTTTTTGATGACTTCTAGATTTTTGCAACAAGTACATGAGTTCTTTTGACTAATGTTGAGTCCATGGATTATACGCACCCTTTCACCCTTCCACCATTGCTAGCCTCTCTTGTGCCGCGCAACTTTCGCCGGTACCATACACCCACCATATACCTTCCTCAAAACAGCCACCATACCTACCTACTATGGCATTCCCATAGCCATTCCGAGATATATTGCCATGCAACTTTCCACCGTTCCGTTCATATGACATGCATTACTTTTGTCATATTGCTTTTTGCATGATCATGTAGTTGACATTGTATTTGTGGCAAGGCCACCTTCATAATTTTCATACATGTCGCTCTTGATTCGTTGCATAACCCGGTACACCGCCGGAGGCATTCATATAGAGTCATATCTTGTTCTAGCTTTGAGTTGTAATTCTTGAGTTGTAAATCCATAAAAGTGTGATGATCTTCATTATTAGAGCATTGTCCCAGTGAGGAAAGGATGATGAAGACTATGATTCCCCCACAAGTCGGGATGAGACTTCGGACTTTACAAAAAAAAGAAGAAAAGAGAAAAAAGAGAAAGGCCAAAAAGAAAAAAAAGGCCAAAGAAAAAAAATAAGAAAGAAAAAAAGAAGAAAAAAAAATAAAATGAGAGAAAAAGAGAGAAGGGACAATGCTACTATCTCTTTTTCCACACTTGTGCTTCAAAATAGCACCATGATCTTCATGATAGAGAGTCTCATATGTTGTCACTTTCATATACTAGTGGGAATTTTTCATTATAGAACTTGCCTTGTATATTCCAATGATGGGCTTCCTCAAAATACCGTAGGTCTTCGTGAGCAAGCGAGTTGGATGCACACCCACTTAGTTTCTTTTGTTGAGCTTTCATATATTTATAGCTCTAGTGCATCCGTTGCATGGAAATCCCTACTCACTCACATTGATATCTATTAATGGGCATCTCCATAGCCCGTTGATACGCCTAGTTGATGTGAGACTATCTTCCCCTTTTTTGTCTTCTCCACAACCACCATTCTATTCCACATATAGTGCTATGTCCATGGCTCAAGCTCATGTATTGCATGAAAGTTGAAAGAGTTTGAGATTATTAAAGTATGAAAAAATTTCTTGGCTTGTCATTGGGGTTGTGCATGATTAAATACTTTATGTGATGAAGATAGAGCAACAACCAGACTATATGATTTTGTAGGGATAACTTTCTTTGGCCATGTTATTTTGAGAAGACATGATTACTTTGATTAGTATGCTTGAAGTATCACCATTTTCATGTTAATATGAACTTTTATTTTGTATCATTTGGATCTGAACATTCATGCCACAATAAAGAAAATTACATTGAGAATTATGCTAGGTAGCATTCCACATCAAAAATTTCTTTTTTATCATTTACCTACTCGAGGACGAGCAGGAATTAAGCTTGGGGATGCTTGATACGTCTCCAACGTATCTATAATTTTTTATTGTTCCATGCTATTATATTACCCCTTTTGGATGTTTACGGGCTTTATTTTACACATTTATATCATTTTTGGGACTAACCTCCTAACCGGAGGCCCAGCCCGTATTGTTGTTTTTTTTGCCTATTTCAGTATTTCGAAGAAAAGGAATATCAAACGGAGTCCAAACGGAATGAAACCTTCGGGAGCGTGATTTTTGGAACGAACGTGATCCAGAGGACTTGGAGTGCAAGTCAAGAAGCAGCCGAGGCTCCCATGAGATAGGAGGGCGCCCCCCAATAGGGCGCGCCCCCTGTCTCGTGGGCCCCTCGGGTGTCCACCGACGTACTTCTTCCTCCTATATAAGCCTACGTACCCCAAAAACATCCAGGGAGCAGACGAAACACAATTTCCACCATCGTAACCTTTTGTATCCGCGAGATCCCATCTTGGAGCCTTCGCCGGGGGTTCTGCCGGAGGGGGAATCGACCACGGAGGGCTTCTACATCAACATCCTTGCCCCTCCGATGAGTTGTGAGTAGTTTACCACAGACCTATGGGTCCATAGTTATTAGCTAGATGGCTTCTTCTCTCTTTTTATATCTCAATACAATGTTCTCCCCCTCTCTTGTGGAGATCTATTCGATGTAAACTCTTTTTGCGGTGTGTTTGTCGAGATTCGATGAATTGTGGGTTTATGATCAAGTTTATCTATGAATAATATTTGAATCTTCTCTGATTTCTTTTATGTATGATTGAGTTATCTTTGCAAGTCTCTTCGAATTATTAGTTTGGTTTGGCCTACTAGATTGATCTTTCTTGCCATGGGAGAAGTGCTTAGCTTTGGGTTCAATCTTGCGGTGTCCTTACCCAGTGACAAAAAGTGTTGCAAGGCACATATTGTATTGTTGCCATCGAGGATAACAAGATGGGGTTTATATCATATTGCTCGAGTTTATCCCTCTACATCATGTCATCTTGCTTAAAGCGTTACTCTGTTCTTATGAACTTAATACTCTAGATGTAGGTAGGAGTCGGTCGATGTGTGGAGTAATAGTAGTAGATGCAGGCAGGAGTCGGTCTACTTGTTGTGGACGTGATGCCT
The DNA here is from genome assembly GCF_018294505.1 of Triticum aestivum. Lineage (NCBI taxonomy): Eukaryota > Viridiplantae > Streptophyta > Magnoliopsida > Poales > Poaceae > Triticum > Triticum aestivum. The sequence goes on from NC_057798.1 coordinate 344,808,330, forward strand.
ATATACATGATCATGCCTAGATAATCTCATAATTATTCGCTTTTCTATCAATTGCTCGACAGTAATTTGTTCACCCATTGTAATACTTATGCTATCTTGAGAGAAGCCACTAGTGAAACCTATGGCCCCCGGGTCTATCTCTTATCATATTTGCTTCTAATCTACTTTTATTTGCATCTTTACTTTTTTGCATCTATATTATAAAATACCAAAAATATATTTATCTTATCATACTATCTTTATCAGATCTCACTTTCGCAAGTGGCCGTGAAGGGATTGACAACCCCTTTATTGCGTTGGTTGTGAGTTCTTTGTTTGTTTGTGTAGGTGCATGGGACTTTTGAGGAGCCTCCTACTGGATTGATACCTTGGTTCTCAAAAACAGAGGGAAATACTTACGCTACTATTGCTGCATCACCCTTTCCTCTTCAAGGAAAACCAACGCAAGCTCAAGACGTAGCAGGGGGGGAGAAAAGGAAGGCCGCCCCGTCTGGGGAGGCCGAAGGGTCCAAGAAGGGAAAGACCCTTCCTCCGGACCACTCCACAACAGCCGCCTACAGCAACGAGGAGTGGTTGCCCAGGGACAAGCCCCTGGCGAAGTCGTAGGTATCCGGACACTATAATACTTCTGGTATGTTTTGCTTTATTGCTTATTATCATGTCAAATATGATCGTGCAGTCCGTCCAAAGCCCACCTCAACGTATCCTCCTCGGATGGGTCTTTGGGGCAGTCGACGATGAACAACGATTCACTCCCGACGGCCACCTCCCCTCGGCTCGCAGACGACACCGAGGTGTTGTCTCAAAGGATACCGGACCAAGGGGAGATAGTTATGGAGACGCCCCAAGGCGAAATCCCAGACGCCGGGCACATGGGGGGAAGACCCCCATGGATTCTGATGACGGGGGCCGCAGCAAGTTTGGCCCCCAGCCCGGTACTGCGCCGGAACCTTCAGGCGTTCCGGATTCAGGCAGGCAGACCCTTACTAAGGGGGGCGAGCCGCCTGTGCTGATGACCTCTGTCCATCCAGAGGCATCGGGCAACTTGCTAGAAGCGCTTCAGGGCTCTTCTATTGATGAAGGACAACCGTACTCTTATGAGTACGGTGATTGAGAAGGTTTGGTCCGCAAAAAGCGGATTGACCGTAACCTGCGCCAGTCTCCTAACAGGCTTTGAGGTAAGTAATCAAATTATGAGAAAATATCACAACATAGACAGTAGCCCCTAATGCTCTGTTTGGTGTTCGGAAAGAAAGGACGAACAGAGGATCAAATAACATCCACATGAGTCTAATCAGAATATGTCTATGTGAATAAGCAGGCGTTGCTGCTGGCCGCTGCCGCTCGTACTGCAGAGGTCTCTGGACTGAAGCGGGACCTAGAGCGGAACAAGGAAGAGCTCAGCCTCGTGAAGGGGCAGCTCGAGGAAAGAAAAGGTACACAATGCCCCGTCTGTATGTCATATAAAGGAAAAGTTGTTGATGCTAATAGAAGCGTCATGAATTTTAATAGGGGCCACGACCGAAGTGGCGGCCCTTAAGAAGGCGCTGTCCGAGGTCGAAGACAAAGCGGCCAAGGAGCGCACCGAGCGCGAAAAACAAGAGGCTCGGGTTGACGAGGTCCAGCAAGAGCTCCAGGACTTCGTCAAAAAATATGAGTCCTTGGAGTGTGACTCTAAGACGCAAGAGTCCGAGCTTGTGAAGGCCCGCCAAAGCGCACATGATGCCAAAGCTAAAGCCCAAAAGGCCCTCCAAGAGGTTCAAGCGGCCAAGAAGATTGCGGTGGGTGAGGCATTCAATATGCAAAGCAGGCATGTGAAGGAGACTTTCTTTTTACTTACCCGAATTTGGAGCTCTCCAGGAGCATTCGCAGATCTGCCGTGCAGCATCTCTGATGCCGCAGGGTTCTACCGAGATGAGGAAGGGAGCTCGACGGAGAAGTTGTTCTGGTCCCAATATATTGGGGCCAAACACCCAATGCCCTTGAGCGACCAGCTGAAGTAACTGGTCGAACTTCACAAGGCGACTGAACTGGCCATGAAGGATCTCATAGTCCGGATGTGGCCTGGCGAGCCCCTGCCCAACAGCTACTTCGGCCTGGTAAAGCGGCTTGTGAATGCTTGCCTGTGGCTTGACGTCATAAAGCGGTCAGTCTATATTGAAGGTGTGCGCAGGGCCTTTGCCCGTGCGAAAGTGCACTGGGCGAAGATGGATGCTGAGAAGCTGGTGATGGAGGGGCCGCCGAAGGGCAAGGAGCATCGCACCCCGAAAAGTATTATGACAGTGTCTTGAAGGGTGCCCGCCTTGTGGCGGAGGAATGTGCTAAGGATGTAATATTTGAATGAATGTACTCATGTGATCCTGTAATATGAAAACTAGTTCATGTGCGTTATATAACGCTTCTTGATTTAAAATATTACCTTCTATGCGGCCGTTTATAAAATCTGAGAGTTGGCCAGTTGTTGGCTTCTGCCCCCATGTAACTAATACTGGGGTGTTCGGGATAAATCTAAACACTCTTTATCCAAATTTTCAGTCCTTTAAGGAGGTGTTTAGCACAGCGAACAAGGCAATCGGACTATACAACTTTATCACTCTCACTTAGCCATAGAAGTCTACAATTTTAAATTTTGGTGAAGCCCCTAGTATTCAGAAGGCCGAACTTGGGGCGCTATACATGCCTAAATCGGACAAGGCCGATTCCTCGCCCGAAGCGGAAAAAATCTTTAAGGATTTGAGACCTCTCGAACAGCGACCAACTCTCGCCACATCATGATAGTCAGTTTTTGGCTTTCTTTACTAAGGTGCTCGTCCGGAAGAACCAGGACACAATCGCAATAGTTCTCCCTGTGCTACCTTAGCCGATATAGCAGAACATAAGGCACCAAAACATGGGAGCCGGGCAATCCCAACTATTGACCCAAGACATGATTCGGAGCTGATGCATATAATGCTATAAGTTCGGGGTGCCGCACTGTTGAAAGTGTTCGGACTTTTCTTGCCGTGTTATGGGATACACTGAAGCCCCTGGTGGACTGAATCGTACCAGAATGTACGGGTGCAATTTGTAATAAATAAGCAGTAAAGGAAAAGGATAAAGAAATGTAATAGTAAGCTGACGCTGTACATTATTTTCCATTGTTATTTGAATAATACGTCAAGGCGTATGTGTACAAGTGGTGCGATAAGCAAAATAGGACTATTTGACATGTCCTTAACCAAGATCGAGCTGCGTGTGGGTATGTAAAACAGGTATAGCGATCGATATCAGAGACCATCTGGGGATTCCCTTGTATGCCAAAGCTTCTTGTCTCCTTGGTGTTTCCGTCCTGTTATGGGTCCGATAGTCGAACTATCGGAAGGCCTCCCGAAAATAGGGACCTGAAAAGAAAAGGTGTGAAGATATACGGATCCTCGGGCGGTTGAGCCGCATTGTGGACCGTGTCGTAGCTATGCCTCCGCCTATGCCCATGGTATTTTGAGTGCGTAATTATGTACACGCGGCACAAATTTCACTGCTTGACTGGGACTAGGACGGAGGCCGAATTGCTAGGCGAGCTCTGGACGTGCCGGACGATCCTGATGCAGGGTACTCCGGACTCGCTTGACGGTGTCCGGGGGCTTTATTGCCGAATTGGTGGTCTGCCTAAGAAGGCTGCTCTGTACCTCTATTGCGAGGGCCGCAGTGTGCTCCTCCGTACGGAGCGAGCACTCTGTGTTTCCATTAACTGTTATAACCCCGCGAGGTCCTGGCATTTTGAGCTTGAGGTATGCATAATGTGGTAACGCATTGAATCTGGCGAATGCGGTTCGTCCGAGTAGTGCGTGATAGCCACTGTAGAAGGGGACGATATCGAAGATTAACTCCTCACTTCGGAAGTTGTCCGGAGATCCGAAGAGCACTTCCAGTGTGATTGAGCCCGTGCAACAGGCCTCTACACCTGGTATGGCACCTTTAAAGGTGGTTTTTGTGGGTTTGATCCTTGAGGGGCGATGCCCATTTTGCGCATTGTATCCTGATAGAGCAGGTTCAGGCTGCTACCACCGTCCATAAGGACTCATGTGAGATGGAATCTGTCAATGATGGGGTCGAGGACCAATGCGGCCGAACCTCCATGACGGATACTGGTAGGATGGTCCCTGCAATCGAAAGTGATCAGACAAGAAAACCATGGGTTGAACTTTGGGGCGACTGGCTCCATCGCATAGACGTCCCTTAGTGCATGCTTCTGTTCCCGCTTGGGAATATGGGTTGCGTATATCATGTTCACCGTTTTCACCTAGGGAGGAAATTTCTTCTGTCCTCCTGTGTTCGGCGGCCGGGGCTCCTCGTCGTCATCGCTATGCAGCCCCTTTTCCATGTTTTCGGCATTCAACTTGCCAGCCTGTTTGAACACCCAACATTCTCTGTTGGTGTGGTTGGCTGGTTTAATGGGGGTGCCGTGAATTTGACACGAGCGATCGAGTATGCGCTCCAGATTGGACGAGTCCATATTGTTTCTTTTGAATGGCTTTTTCCACTAGCCGAACTTAGAGCCACTGAATCCGGCATTGACTACCGTGTCTTTGGCGTTGTCGCCATTGTTGCGACGCTTGTGTCTGTTGCATCGTGGCTTGCCGTTGCTATCTCTAGCATCTGAAGTGTTAGGATTTCTTTATGTGTTGTTGCTACGAGCCAGCCAGCTGTCCTCGCCCGCACAAAAGCGGGTCATGAGTGTCGTGAGGACTGCCATGGACTTTGGCTTCTCTTGGCAGAGGTGTCGGGCAAGCCACTCATTGCGGATATTATGCTTAAAGGACGCTAAGGCTTTGACATCCAGACAGTCGACAATTTGGTTCTTTTTAGTTAGGAACTGTGTCCAGAATTTCCTGGCTGACTCTCCAGGCTGTTGGGTTATGTGACTTAAGTCATCAGCATCCGGTGGTTGCACATAAGTGCCTTGGAAGTTGTCAAGGAATGCGTCTTCCAAGTTCTCCCAACTGCCAATGGAGTTTGCCGGCAGGCTATTCAGCCAATACCGAGCCGGTCCTTTGAGTTTTAGTGGGAGGTACTTGATGGCATGTAGATCATCACCGCGGGCCATGTGAATGTGGAGGAGGAAATCTTCAATCCATACCACGGGGTCTGTTGTACCATCATATGATTCAATGTTCACGGGTTTAAACCCTCCCGGGAATTCATGATCCATTACTTCATTAGTGAAACATAGGGGGTGTGCGGCGCCTCTATGCCGGGCTACATCACGATGAAGTTCAAATGAGTCTTGTCTGTTGTATTCGGCCCGGCCGGATTTGCTTTTAGTATATCCGGCGTGATGGTCATCATCACACGTTGGGGCGCGCCCTCATGATCCGTAGATCGATTTTGACTGTCCTGCTTTGTTTTCCAATACGTCTCGCAGGTCCTGCGTGTAGCCCCGGGGCTTAGTGTTTTTGTTTGATTGGTGTCGGGGTGCGGGCTGGTGTTCGGTCTGATATGCCGCCTTGTCTCGGCCACGAGGTGGCTGGTCAGCCGCATCGTGCGCTGGTAGCGTGGGCTTTAATGCCTCCTCCTCGAGTTGAGGTAGCAACCTGCGCTTTGGGTAACTTTTTGGTTGGGCGCTCGAGTCCGTATTCCTTGGCTGCCAGGACCTCAGTCCATCTATCAGTGAGCAGATCTTGATCAGCTTGAAGCTGCTGCTACTTCTTCTTCAGGCTTTTTGCAGTGGCTATAAGCCGACGCTTGAAGCGCTCCTGCTCGACGGGATCCTCAGGCACGATGAATTCTTTGCCGCCAAGGCTCACTTCGTCTTCGGAGAGGGGCATGTAATTGTCATCCTCTGATTCTCCATCCGTTGCCTGTTCCTTAGGGCTAGCTTGCCCATCCTCCCGCTCGGCCTGCTCGAAGCCTGGCTGGGCGGGATTGTTTTCGTCTTCGGCACCATCCGTAGCGTTATTGTCTCTTGTGCCGGTATTGCTGTTTTTGCTATGGCGAGGCTTAGAGCGGTGCCGATGACACCGGTGCTTGGATTGCTTCTCAAGGGGATTATCCTTCGTTGCCTCATCACCATCGCTTTCTTTGGGGGTGTCCACCATGTATATATCATATGATGAGGTGGCTGTCCAGCGCCCTGTGGGCAGTTGTTCTTGTTCTTGTCCTGCATCGTCGTCCATACCGTCGATGTCTTCGGAGTCGAAGTCAAGCATGTCGGTTAAGTCATCGGTAGTGGCTATTAAGTGGGTGGTGGGTGGGGAACGAATTTCTTCATCGTCCGCTTCCCACTCAAGCCGGACATAGTTCGGCCAAGAGTCCCCTAACAGAGAGAGAGAGAGAGACCTCAATGAATTTAGTACGTCGCCCAAGGGCGAGTGCTGAAATATATCCGTGGAGGTAAACTCCATGATTGGTGCCCAATCGGATTCGATAGGCACAGACACACGCGGTTCGGAACCTATGGCCGGAGACGAGTCCGAGGGTCCGATGACACAGATCTCTTTGGAGGTGAAGACTGTGTTCGACTCTAGCACTGATGAGTGTGCGGTCTCCGTGGCAGGGTCTATCTACCCGTCCTTGGATGGCACGATCTGCTCCGGATTAAGAGCCGAGGCAACCGCAGGTGTGATCTCCTAAACGCCCTCCGACGGCCGATCTAAGTCATGCTCATTGTGACTGTTCATCGCACCTGCCATGGGCTCGAATCCGTCAAAGATCAAATCTCCGCGGATGTCGGCAATATAGTTCAAGCTTCCAAATCTGACTTGATGGCCAGGGGCGTAGCTATCAATCTGCTCTAGATGGCCAAGCGAGTTGGCCTGCAGTACGAAGCCGCCGAATATGAAGATCTGTCCGGGGAGGAAAACCTCACCCTGGATTGTATTGTTGTAGATGATTGAAGGAGCCATCAAGCCTTACCGTGACGACACAGTGGAACTCTCAATGAAAGCATCAATGTCGGTGTCAAAACCGGCGGATCTCGGGTAGGGGGTCCCGAACTGTGCGTCTAAAGCTAATGGTAACAGGAGGCGGGGGACACAATTTTTACCCAGGTTCGGACCCTCTGTTGGAGGTAATACCCTACTTCCTGCTTGATTGATCTTGATGATATGAGTATTACAAGAGTTGATCTACCATGAGATCGTAGAGGCTAAACCCTAGAAGCTAGCCTATGATTATGATTGTTGTTGTCCTATGGATTAAACCCTACGGTTTATATAGATACTGGAGGGGGCTAGGGTTACACAGGGTCGGTTACAGAGAAGGATATCTACATATCTGAATTGCTAAGCTTGCCTTCCACGCAAAGGAGAGTCCCACCCGAACCCAGGACGAAGTCTTCAATCTTGTATCTTCATAGTCCAACAGTCCGGCCAATGTATATAGTCCGTCTGTCCGAGGACCCCCTAATCCAGGACTCCCTCACCCGGCAACAGGACGGGTCGATAGTGGCCAGTTTTGACCGGACTATCGGGTCTTGACGCTGGGGGGTGCTCAGGAGTGCGAAAGGCGGTTCCTTTCCATTCATCTCTTTGGTTAGGGTAGCGGTGGGTGGCGGGTGAGGTGGCATCAAGGTCCTGGATGCTGGGGCGGCGACCCTGGTGGTGGTGTCACGGTGCTCCTAGGCAAAGCTCGTCACTTGGTGCTACCTGGTGGCCATGGCCGTGTGGGCGGCGTGGTAACCAGGGTGTGGCGTTCAGTGGCGGTGAACATTGGTCGGGGTGAAAACCTGTTCTATCTTCGCATTGAACGGCAACGGCGAAGCTCGTTCGCTTCTTGAAGGCTTCGCCATGACTCTCGCTCCCGTCGTGTTGCTTCGGGGGAAACTCTGATCCTTGGGTCAGGCGGTGGCGGCGCTTCGGTGTCGTAACCTTCCTGTAGGCACCACCTTGGAGCGCATGGTGCGTCATATGTAGCTTCTTCTCTTCATGGTGGCGTGTTCACGGTTGAGGCCCTCGGTGGCTCTTGTAGTGCTAGGGGTGGTGTTGCTATGCTCAGCGCCTATGTATCGTTGTAAGTGCATCTAGTGCCACCCCTAGTTGGTTTTGGAGTATTGACGACAAACGTGGTTGAGGGACTAATGTGTTTGTGAGAATTGTAGGATAACACAGGAAGTGTCCCTCATTGATTCAGTTTATCTACCAGAGATGACCCCTAAAAATGTGTGAAGACATTGAATACAATGGTGGTTCATGAAGACATTCACGACAAAAATTATGACGTGTGAAGCTATTCACTTGAAGACTATGGAGTGCAAAGACATAGTTGTTTTGTTGTTTCCTTCTCTTCTTATTGAGTCATGGGAACCACTGTACTGTTAAGTGGGGGTCCAAGTGATCAAAGTCAGAGTGACTGAAGTGATGCTCAACCAAATCCTATGTCTTCGAGCGAAGACAATGAGAGCAAATCTTATCTAGAGCTGGATGAGTCAGCTTTACTTATAGCCCAAGTCAAGCTGTCGCGTGTGTTTGAAATCTGACCGTTGGACACGTGTCAGTTCCTTAGTGACCCAGGGTCATTTTGGACAAATCAGGTCGGGTTGCCTCCTAGCTATAAATAGCTCACCCCTTGCACCATAAATTGGTGGCTGCTCAGAGTTAGTGCACGGCTTTTGTCGTTTGAGAGCAACCCACCTCCGAAGCATTTGAGAGAGAAATCCTTACGAGGACAAAGCCCAAAACACCCAAAGCCAAAGAGTGTTAGGCATCACTGAAGTCTTTCTGTCTGCGTGATCTGAAGACTTGTTACACTTGAGGATTGTGAATCCTCCAGCCGGGTAGGCATCGCGTTCTGAGCATCCAAGAGTCATTGTGGATTTCCAGTGAACGAAGCCTATGAATGTTTGGAAGTCTACCTTGAAGACTTACCAGAGTGATTGGGAGAGGACTAACTTTCCTTAGCTCAAGGGGAATAAGGTGAAGACGCGGTCTTCTGAGTTGAATCTCAGCCTCCCTAACCAGACGTACGGTTGTCACAGCAACTAGAACTGGTCCAACAAATCCTTGTCCTCTCCAAGCAACTGGTTCTATCCTTTACCTCTCTTTACTTATAGTTTGTCTTCGTGAAGTCATTGATGCCCTACATGATCTGATTGTCTTCACTATGTGAACACAGTTGTTGTTTGGCTTCACACTATCTTCCATCCTAATCCTTACTACCTAGCTGCTGATAGTCTTCGTGCTTTCACTTCATTGCTTAATTGACTATGGCTTGCCTAGTGTAGTCTACCTTCCGTTGCATATCAATAGGTTCATTGCTACTATTTGTCTTCAAAGCCCCCGTGTTTTGAAGACTTTCATAAAAATCGCCTATTCACCCCCCTCTAGTCGATAATTAGCACTTTTAATTGGTATTAGAGCAAGGTGCTCCCTTGTTCTATGTGACTCGGTTTAACCAGCTATAGTTTTAGCTATGTCGATTGTAGGGATAATCAATGTCTCTGCTGCGTGCCCTGTCTTCGATGGCACTGATTACCCCTACTGGAAGAATAAGATGTGTATGCATCTTGAAGCCATTGACATCGACCTCTGGTATGTCGTCAAGAATGGCGTTCCCAAGGTCGGTAAAGGTGTCACTGCTGCCGATGTCAAGAGGTTCATTCAACTGGATTCGACTACCAAGAACATCATCTGTGGTCATCTGACTAAAGGACAGTATGGTCGTGTGAGTGCTCTGGAAACTGCGAAGCTAGTCTAGGACTGGCTCTCCAAGGTCAACGAAGGCGTCTCAACCCAGAGAGATTCAAGGATTAGTGTTCTTCGCAATCTCTTCAACTGCTTCAAGAGAAATGACAATGAGAATGTCCAGCTCACATTTGATCGCCTCACTGATATCACAAATGAGCTTCATGCACTCGGCGCCACTGAGATAACCAAGCACGAAATCATCAAGACGCTTCTGAGATTGCTTGACAGCTCATTCGACACCCTGGCCCTGATGATTCAAGAACACCCTGACTTCAAGACTCTTGATCCATCTGACATACTTGAGAGGCTCAACACACATGAGTTCCATCTATCTGAGAAAAGAGATATCTATGGTCCCAACTATGGCTGAACTCGCGCTTTGAAGGCAAAGGTTGTTTCCTCATCTGAAGAAGAATCTGACTGCAGTTCTGGGGATCCTGAAGACATTGGAAAGGAGCTTGCTTTGCTTGTGAAGAAGTTCTAGAAGTTCACTAAGAAGAAAGACTTCAGAAAGTCTTCAAGATCCATCTCTAGAAACGATGAAGCTTCCTCTCATGATCACAAGAAGAGAACACGCCACAAGTGCAAGAAACCTGGTCACTACATCTCTGAGTGTCCATAGTGGGACAATGAGACCAAGAAGAAGAAGAAGAGCAAGGAATATGATTCTGATGACAAGAAGAAGAAGAAATCCTCAAAGTCTTCTTCCAAGTCTTTGTCAAAGTCTTCATCACACAAGAAGAGCTCATCCAGCAAGGCTCGTGCATTTGTTGGCAAGGAGATGGATTCAGAGGATGAGTCTGCATTTGAGGAGGCAGAGGTGGAGTCTGAAGAGGAATCTGATTCTGGCGTGGCAAGCCTGGCTCTAGCTTTAGCGTATGTCGCCAAGTCCATCTTCAACACTGAAGACAATGGCCTCGTCACCAACACTGATGCTAAGGATGAGGATGACTTTGCTCCCACCTACTGCTTCATGGCACGTGGTGCCAAGGTAAACTCACGCGATGCTTACTGTCAAAGATCAAGTGAAGATGACTTTGAATGTGAATCTAAACCTAGCTACAAAACACTTGCTAAAATTGCAACTGAACAACAAAATGCTATGGAACATATTCAAAAGTTGCTAGACAAAAGCGATGACTTGTTGGACGCGGAAATGACCCGAACTCAGTCCTTAATTGAATAAATTAAAAATCTTCATGTTAAGTACAAGGAGCTTGAAATTCGTCATGAAACGCTCTCAACTACTCATGAAAAGCTCTCCTTTGATTATCTTCAAAGGAAGCAAGAACTTGAGAACTTGAGATCGGCTCATGAAGATCTTCAAAAGGAGAACGAGTCACTCCGCGCTCAACAGGTCTGTTCCGCTGAGGAAGGATTTGAACCACCATGTCTAAAATGTCTTGAGCGTGATAATGCTGTCTCTATTGCTGAATGCTCTACTGCTGCTACTGTTGCAATATCTTCAATTATTGATGTGGTAACTAACCCCTCTGCTGAGGATACCACTACTATTGCTGATGAGAATGCCAGGTTGAAGACATTGCTTGAGACAGGAATGTACAAAAGTCTCAAAGGGCATCAGCCACTATGTGATGTCCTCAAGAAACAGATTCTGAACCGAAACCCTAGGAAAAAGGGTGTTGGGTTCGAGAGGAAAATGAATGTTGATGGTTCTTTACTGGAAGCCTGAGTAGTACCCCAAAACCACATGGGTTGCTGCAAAGGGACCTTCAGTGGATCCATCTACCTTATCTGGCTTCACTTGTGCTAACCCGATTATCATTGATGAATCCTTTGATGCAAACTATAAACTTTTTACGAATCAGAATGGTGAAGTGTTTGCCAGGTATATCGGTACTAACTGCAGGAATGGACCACCTTCTAAAAAGATTTGGGTACCCAAGAGTTGTCTTGAGAATCTTCCCGTGAATGTCATCATGACACCACCTCGAAAGAAGACAAATCCCAGACCAAAGGCTTCATATGGTCCAAAGGCTTCATACAGACAGAGGACTCACCAGAGTCACCCTAATGCCAATGTTTTGTAGGGAAACCATACTCAGACTTATGAATATGAGCGTGTTTCGTCAAACCTCTATGTTCATAAGACCAAGAACTTTTCTACTTATTCTTATGAGTATTATTCACCTCCTGCAAGGCTATTTGCTAGGGCTCGAAAGCCGAAGTTCTCAGATGTTGCACTTAGACTCATTGCTTCTAAGCCACCCATGAAGATGTGGGTGGTTAAGAAAAATTAACTCTCTTTTGCAGGGAATGGTCTCCACCCGGGAATCAAAGGCGTCTGATGCTTATGCTCGGGACCTTAAACATCTTGCAGGACGCAAGATAAAATGTCCAAATGGCCTTACTATGTATTTCGTCCCAGGATTCCTTGACAATCATCCTATTTATCCTAACCAAGATCTGAACTTTCATAATCCGCTTGTTCGTCAAATGTTTATGCTTCACAATACCCTTGGTGAAGCCTATCCCCCAAACTGTACTATAGGGTATGACACCAAAGGCTTCAGAATGGATTATGGATAGTGGATGCACTAACCACATGACTGGTGATCGAAGTCTTCTGATGGATTCAACCCTACGTCTGTCTGACAAAAGTCACATCACATTTACTGACACTGGTAAAAGCAAGGTATTGGGTCTAGTAGAGTTGCAATCTCAAAGGATCATCACATGGATAAAGTGATTCTTGTTGAATCCCTTGGTTTCAACTTAATGTCTGTCTCAATGCTTTGTGATCTGAACATGATTGTGATATTTGGAAAATATTGTTGCCTTGTGCTTATGAAATCTGACAAATCTCTAGTCTTTGAAGGGTATTGAAAAGACAATCTGTACATGGTAGATTTCTCAGCAGGACCACAGTTGGCTGTATGTCTTCTAGCAAAAGCTTCAGAGTGTTGGCTCTGGCATCGGAGGCTAGGACATGCTGGCATGAGGAACTTGTACACTCTCGCGAAGAAGAAGCATGTCGTGGGCATCGAGGGCGTCAAGTTCAAGAAGGATCATCTATGTGGGGCTTGCGAAGCTAGGAAGATGACTAGGGCCAAGCATCCCTCGAAGACAATCATGACGACATCACGTCCCTTTGAGCTGCTTGACATGGACTTATTCGGCCCTACCCACTACTCTACTCTTACTACCACTTCTTGTCTCTATGGCTTCGTCATTGTTGATGATTACTCAAGATATACATGGGTGCATATAATCCTCTACAAGAATGAAGTGTAGGATGTCTTCAGACGATTCACCAATCGTGCCATGACGAACTATGGCATCAAGATCAAGCACATCAGAAGTGACAATGGCACAGAATTCAAGAACACCAGCCTCGACACTTATCTTGATACATTGGGCATCACTCATGAGTTCTCAGCTCCTTACACACCTCAGCAGAATGACATCGTGTAGTGCAATAACAGGACCCTCATTGAGATGGCTCGAACGATGCTTGATGAGTACAAAACTCCAAGGAAGTTCTGGCCTGAAGCCATTGATATTGCATGCCATGTCATCAACCGTGTTTATCTACACAAGCTTCTTAAGAAGACATCATATGAGCTACTAACTGGTAAGAAGCCAAACATCAGTTACTTCAGAGTATTTGGTGCTAGGTGCTGGAGCAAGGATCCACATCACACTTCAAAATTTGCACCAAAAGCACATGAAGGTTTTATGCTTGGATACGGAAAGGATTCACACTCCTACAGAGTCTTCAACCTCTTTCACTATAAAGTGGTTGAAATTGTGGATGTGCGGTTCGATGAGACTAACGGCTCACAAAGAGAGCACCTGCCAAATGTGCTAGATGACGTCCCACCTAGTGAATCTATCAAGTTGATGGGTACTAGAGAAATCATACCTTCAGAAGCTCAGGCTGAAGAAGAAATCATCATTGCACCAAATGAACCCGAAGACAATGCTCAGCCTGAAGTCAATGCTGAAGCTGAAGACAATGATCTGCAAGGGCAAAATCTTCGTCCAGTTCATCCCCGTTTTGCAAATGAAGTACATATTGAGAAGATAATTGATAACATCAATGCACCTGGTCCACTCACTCATTCTAGAGCAATGCAGCTAGCAAATTTTTGTGGACACTTTGCATTTGTCTCTATATCTGAACCCAAGAAAGTTGCTGAAGCCTTCATGGAACATGAATGGATTCAAGCTATTCAAGAAGAGCTTCAATAGTTCGAGCTGAACAATGTATGGGAATTGGTCAAGCATCCTGATCCTCGCAACCACAATATCATAGGCACCAAATGGGTCTATCACAACAAACAAGATGAGCATGGTCAAGTTGTCATAAACAAGGCTCGTCTAGTTGCTCAAGGTTACACTCGAGTAGAAGGGATTGACTTCAATGAAACATTCACTCCTGTGGCTAGGCTTGAAGCCATTCGCATACTGCTAGCCTATGCCAACCATCACAACATTCTTCTGTACCAAATGGATGTGAAGAGTGCCTTTCTCAATGGCAAGATTTAAGAAGAAGTGTATGTTGTGCAACCACCTGGCTTTGAAGATCCAAAACATCCTGATATGGTATACAAGCTCAACAAGGAACTGTATGGCCTCAAACAAGCTCCTCGCGCTTGGTATGACACACTCAAAGGCTTCCTGAAGAGCAAAGGCTTCAAACCTGGTTCTCTAGATCCTACATTCTTCACGAAGACATATGATGGTGAACTGTTTGTGTGCCAAATCTATGTGGATGACATTATCTTTGACTGCACCCACAAGAGATACAGTGATGAGTTTGGGCACATGATGCAAGAGAAATATCAGATGTCCATGATGGGTGAGCTGAAATTTTTCCTCGGTCCTCAAATCCGTCAGCAGAGCAACAACATCTTCATATCACAAGAAAAATACCTCAAAAGATTGCTTGAAGAAGTTTGGAATGCAATACTGCAAAGGATACACGACGCCAATGCCAACCAAAAGTCATTTGGACCCCGACGACAATGGTAAAGAGTTCGATTAAAAGGTATATCGCCGCATGATTGGTTCTTTACTATAATTATGTGCATCTAGGCCAGATATAATGCTCAGCGTTTGCATGTGTGCCCGATTCCAAGCGGCACCAAAGGAATCGCATCACTTAGCTGTGAAGCGAATTCTTCGATATTTGGCTTAGACCCCAACACTAGGATTATGGTATCCAAAGGGCTCAGAATTTGATTTTGTTGGATTCTCAGATGCTGATTATGCTGGTGACAAGGTTGATCGCAAGTCGACATCAGGCACATGTCACTTTCTTGGACAATCTCTTATCTGTTGGTTTTCAAAGAAGCATAACCGTGTATCTCTCTCCACTGCTGAATCTATATACATTGCTGCTGGATCTTGCTGCGCTCAGCTTCTATGGATGAAGCAAACTCTCAAGGATTATGGTATCCATTTGAAGCATGTGCCACTCTACTGCGATAATGAAAGCGCCATCAAGATTGCCAACAACCTAGTTCAGCACTCGAAGACAAAGCACATTCAGATCCGTCATCACTTTCTCAGAGATCATGTCATGAAGGAAGATATGGATATTTGACTTCGGAGCGCCACAATAATTGTGCGTCCTGTCTGGGTCTAATACTTCCTATATGGTGGGTAACGCCACCACCAAATTCTAATCGAAGTGTTTCTTTTGGCATCATGGTTGCATAGTCTTTGCATTTGGTTTGTCTTCAACATTGATTTGACTTCAAGGTTTATCTTCGCAATGTTGAGCTGGTCTCTCTCTATATATATTTGTGTTCTGTCCTCTACAACATTCACTTATAGCAATGTCTTCATACTTGAATCTTTATTGATCTAAGTGAATGTGATCGGACCCTAACCTCTTCTGTGCTTCTTCCTCAAATTCTATCTGTCACAGGTACATGTCCATGGGAGAATCCCTTGGTTCTCATAGTCTGCATTCATTTGCAGAATACTTATAGCGTCACATTGAATCTCCTAAAGCCAGTTCTTGTCTGACCAGCAGATGGAACCCTTTCACTGTTTTGAAGCCAATCAGCCTGAACGTTATGGCTTCAGAGAAGTCTGCACGGAAAGGTGGCAGGCAACACCGTGGCAACACTGCACTTGATTTGCCTGATGATCTTTATGATCTATACAAGTCTGACCCAGAGGAGAGTTACACCCAGCGCAAGAACCGGATCCAGTGGATTAGAAGATATTGGGCAGAGCAATGGTTCAAATACAAGTTTGTAACACCTGAATATACTGAAAAGAATGCCATCAAGCGCCTGTGGGGTGACTGTTTGTACTGCGGCTTGGTACCAAAGAACAAGGCTAAAGCTATTGCACAAGGGTTCTATCCCTGTATGGCCAGGGGACCACAACCTGAGAATGCCGACCCATCTTCTCTCTTATGATGTCGTGAAGACAATCTTTTCAAGCACAACTTCCAGTTTGCAAAAGATTCAGCCATCAAGAACCAAAAGGAGTTTGGCCTCAACTTCCACCCTAGCCCCTCCGCTCCAAGACCAGATGGGACCCATGAAGCAAATGAGAACAGGATTGGCCCCTTCGCCAATTTTGACGGGCTTCTGTCTTATATTGCTGCCCAGAGAGCTGTTGTGGAGCAATCTGAAGAAGAAGCTGATTCCGATGATGCTCCATCACCACCAAAGCAGCAGAAGAAGAAGGCAAATGCTTCAAAGCCTTCTGCCTCTACTGCACCAAAAGCTTTAACCAGGAAGCTACTGAATACTGCACCGCCTGAATCCAGTGTGCAGTCTGAAGATTTGTCCTGTGTCTCCAAGAAGGTCGAGAAGACAATGAAAGCCAAGATTCCCAAGAAGATTTCTGGGCATGAACCGACTCCTGCTGCCATTCTGCGCAACAAGGAAGACACCATTGATCTATCCAGCAATGAAGATCTTGGTGATGAAGCTCTTGAGATGCTGATCAAGAGTAAGAAAGAGGCGGAGATCTTCAGTGATCTGCCCCTCTTTAATGTTGACATCTTGAACAACTTCATTGATGAATGGTTCGATGACCAGAACATCAGCATCGACAGTCTGCAGCTGCCTGTGGGCATCAACGTCACATTCCACTCAGCAATTGCTAATGAGCTGGCCCTGGCACAGAAACTAGTCGAGCTCAAGAACAAAATTGACTATGAGAAGGCCCATTTCAAGAAGAACATGCATAAGCTCAGTGTGGCAGATGTGCAAATCTTCAAGAAGATGCTGAATGACCTCAAGACTGAATTTCATAAGAAGCATGGAGAAGCCAAAGGCTCTCGAGAACGCATGAAGTCTTGTGCTCAGAAATGTGTGCAAGCACACGATGAAGCTGAAAAGAGGAAAGCTCTTGGGCGTCCAGGCATTGATCCCAGAATGGCTACTAAGAAGAGGAGAAAGCATGCTGAAGCAAATCCTGACACTACAAGGCAGGGACAACCCAGCATTGTCTTCCCTGCCAACATGACTGGCTCGAAGCCAAAGGTCCCTTCAGTTGCTTATGAGCTCAAAAATACTAGGCATGCTGAAGCAAAAGCTAGGAAGAGGAAGCACAAGGATACATCTAATGATGCCCCTTCCAAGAAAAAGCTGAAGACTAAGGGCTCTAAGTCTTCAAAGAAAAATCGTGCTGCTGCCCCTGAGCCCCTTGCTGTTGATCCCTGTCAGGACCCCGATCCTATGCCACACCGTTCTAGCATGTAACACCTCATATCACTTTGCGGCCTCGCGCACGGTATTCCCACGGGTGTCGCCTTACCAGGCCTGGGACCAGTTGCGCCTTTTGGCTCACGTATATGATAGCGTCGCTAGCATCCATATGACAAAGAACCCGGGCTGACATGGCTAGTCGTGAACCCAAAGTGGCACTAACTTACAAGGACAGGCATACATGACCCATCAACGAACGTGTCGGTCATCAGCGAGTGAATCCGGGCTGTAGCAACTGGGCTAGCAGGACTCCGGTAAACCAGGCTGTAGCAGGCTAACAAGACTCCGGTAGACACCACGTGACATTTCCCCGAAGGGACATACACAGGAACAAAGAAGGACACATCTCGGCCAACCTAAGTGTTTCAGAGCAGTAGCAAGCTACCAGGGCTCAGTGGAAGCACTAGGAGACATTCCCGGTAAGAGAGGCTACCAAGGATAAACAACTAGATAGTCAGATCCCACACATACCAAGGATTTCAATAACATACACACAATATGCTCAATATGTGCAAATACAACATGGCATCACAACATGGCTCTATAACTCAAGTACTTTATTTAATAGGCTCCAAGGAGCGAGATATTACAAACATGGGTCTCGTGACCCAACATTCAGAGCATACGAATCAAACACAAGCGGAAGCTTAACATGTCTAGGTACAGACATCTATAAATGAAAAAGGCTGAAAAGCCTAACTATCTACCAGATCCTGCCGAGGTAAACGTCGAAGTCCACGCGGAACTACTAGTGAGACGAAGCCTAACAAGCTAAACGTCGAAGTCCACGCGGAACTACTAGTGAGACGAAGTCTCTCTGCAAAAACATAAAATAGGCAAACGTGAGCACAAATGTACCCAGCAACACTTACATTAGAACTAACTACATATGCATCATTATCAACAAAGGGATGGTGGGGTTTAACTGCAGCAAGCCAGCTTTGACTCGGTGGCTATCCTAGTCTATGACTGCAAGTAACTCTTTTGAGGTGGCGCACAGGAGTCCACATATTCACCATAGCAATACACCACTATGGATCCGCTCCCATCTCCCTACGAGAACTCCATCCATAGCACTAACGCTTATCTTGCGTATTTTAGAGTATCCACTTTCACTTGTCTATGAACTGTATAGGCAACCCAGAGGTCCTTTACCGCGAACGCGGCTATTTGAATAGATTATGTTAACCCTGTAGGGGTGTACTTCTTCACACACGCTCTCACCACTTACCGCCGTTTACACGACATGTACTCGGCAACCTTCAAGCGGAAGCCCAACGAGGGTGTCGGCCAGGGCCTACCTAAACACTCAAGTCTCTAGTCCAGGTTTATCGCCTATTGAGGTTCCATCCACAGGGAGTCCGGCCGAGGTTTCCACATACGTCCCCGCACAATGTGTGCAGGGTTCCCAAGACACCAAACGGACACACCGTGCCACGTGCCTACCGCATCACAGCCCACCCCTCGGGTCAGCGCTGCCCACGGCCTCCAGCATACTTCAAACACCAGAAACTACTTGCAACTCCTGGATAGAGGACAAGGGTGATTAAGAAGCTGAGAGGGTCCATTGGTTTCGGGCCCAATGCGTTGTAGTAACTGTTTCATGGATCACAAACACAGAACTCAGTTCCTGAGGACGGCTTCAATGAGACAACCCACCATGTACTCCTACATGGCCTCTCACCGCTACCTCTACCAAATCGTGTTCACACACTTAGCTCACACACAATAGGACATGTTCATCACTGTTCCAATTCATCCCCGATGAATCAGACCTGACACAACTATAAGCATAGCAGGCATGACAAACAAGCATGAATTTGTAGGCACATCAGGGCTCAAACAACTCCTACTCATGCTAGTGGGTTTCATCTATTTACTGTGGCAATGACAGGTCATGCAGAGGATAAAGGGGTTCAACTACCGCAACAAGTAACAGATGAATCGTTGTTGTCCTAATGCAGTAAAAGAGAGCAGGAGCGAGAGAGTGGGATTGTATCGGAATGAACAAGGGGGTTTTGCTTGCCTGATGGGGTGGTAGTAGGATACTGCTCTTCAGTCGGATATTCGTAGGTATCCTCGGAGGGAGAACCTACCACGAAAGACACATCGGAACACAATCATCACATGGCAATATGCAACAATATGATGCATGCTATGACATGACAATATGGTTGTGTTTTGGCTAATGTATTCTAAAACAGGTTGGTTTGAGTCCATTTGAATCAAAGATTCAAATGAAAGCCCATGATATGAAGTCATATTAATGCATTAGCTTGTTTCACTTAAACAGCAACTTTAAAGTGTTCTAACATGCATGAAACCAATACAGATTGATAGATTGGATTTTTCTGATCATTTTTCATATATAACTTATTTCATTCTGAGCTACGGTTGAATTTATATGAATTTTAGAAGTTTAGGATATTTTCTGGAATTTTCAGATATTTCTAAAACAGAAATAATCCAGAAAAGGGGTTTATTGCGTCAGCACTGCATCATGGTGATGTCAGCAGGTCAACTAGAAGGGTCCAGGTCAAACCTGACCAGTGGGGCCCGCGTGTCAGTGGCTAAGTAAGCTAACCTAGATTAATTAGCACTAAGCTAGGTTAACACTAATTAAGGTTAACCTAAACTAGTTAATTAGCTGGGTGGGGCCCGCATGTCATTTCCCTAGGGAAGGTCAAACAGTGGTCAAACCCGGGTCAACTCGCCGGAGTTGACCCGCGGCTCATCGCCGGCGGAGCCAGAGACGACGGAGGGCATCGGGTTTCGCCCTCCGGTGACCAAACGGGCGGCGGTTTGGCTTGGCGTGATGCTGGTGCTCGTCCGCATCCAACAGAGCCATCAGCTCACGCCGGAGAGGACCTGAACGACGGCGGTGAAGGGAAGTGCTGTGGCCGGAGTTTGGCGAGCTCGGGCTCGACACTACGGTGCACGGCAGGAGCAGCTAGAGGGGTTTTTGGGATTCTGGCGTTGCGCTGAGCATGTCTGTGTGCTCGGTTGTAGCTCTAGGTGACGGTGGCCATGGCGGTGACATGGCCGGCGGAGCCAAGCTCTCGGTCGTGATAGGCAACGGCGTTAGCGGGAGGAAAAGAGCCAGGGAGAGAGGGGATCGACGCAGCAACTCACAGCGGATCGAACAAAGTAGTTGGTGAGCTCTGGGGCGTCCTCGTTGCTGCGAATCGAGCGATGGCAATCGTCGGTGGCCGAGGAGGGGAACGGCGGAGCTGGCATCATCTAGGGACTTCCGGCACCTTCCGTCTTAGTGAGGATGGAGAGGGGGATGAGGCGGAGCTTCCTGGCGCGTCGGCGAGGCGGTGTAGTGCCTGTGGCTGTGGTGGAGCTCGAGGAACGAACTAGAGGGCGAGGGAGAGAGAATAGAGTGAGGGAGAGGAGACAGGGGCTTCGGGGCGTCGTCGTGGCATCGCTAGGAGGGGTCGGGGGAAGCAGGAGGTGGCCGAGGCAGTGTCGGCACTCGCCACGCACCTGTTTGTCCTCCTAGCACAGGAGGAAGAAGACGGTGCTGCCCCTTTGGGCTGGGCTGCTACAGTGCCGGGCCAGGTGGGTTGCAGGTAAGTCCAGGTGAGTTTGCTCTCTTTCTCTCTTATTTCTATTTTTCTATTTATTTGCTCTGTTTTGATTTAGTTTATAAACCAAGTCATTTTTATAAATCCTGAAAAATATTTGTGGGCAGTAACTGAATTGTTTTAGAGGCCCTCAGTAAGTTTCAGAATATTTGGAGCTACCAAATATTTTATAGGTATTAATAGCTCCAATTCAAATACAATATGAGTTAATTCAAAAATCCATTAATGACCTAGAAAAGTGTGCAACATTTTTGGCAGAGGTTCTAGACCAATTCAAAAATCATGAACTTTTCTGAAGGGCATTTTGGGTTCATTGAAAATATTTTTATTTTGATCCTAGTTGCATTTCATTTGGTGCTAGGGTTTGAACATCCCCATTTCAAGTTTAAGCAAAATTTAAACATGATGCAACAACCAAGACTAGCCCACAAGCAAAGCTGAAGCTACGGCTATGACAGCTCACCCCCACTAAACAAGAATCTCGTCCCGAGATTCAAGCATAGAGTAAGAAGACAGAAGGGACACAAGCTAGGGCAATCTTCATGATCCGGGTTGCACTTCATAAGGACGTTAATTCGATCACCATCATTGACTTAATGTCTTGCTCTAAGAACTCCAGCCAACATGGCAACAAGAGGAGAAGAAGACTCCAGATGGATCGATCTTCTCGAAGATCGAACGACTCAGGATCAACTCACGGAATGAGACGTAGCAACATCTCGCGAGCTAGGACATGAAGCACACATCTAGAGGGATGGAATGGAACAGATGACGAGGGTTCACTAGGTAGACAACAATTCTACACTTAAGAGGGTGGTGAACGGTTATCAACGTAGCGAGGAGTTGAGTTGCCATGATACCATAGCGAGACATCCTGGAGGAGGGCGATTCATAGATTATTACCCTAAGTGGCAAAAATAATTACCTTTGATATAGAGATCATTGAGACTCTCTAAACCAGCCTAGGGCAATTCTCAAGCGATCGTTTGGAGGGTTTCGGTAGAATGGCATACCCGGATTAGAATGGATTATGTGGATTACCTTGTTAAAAACAACACAAGGGATGATTTTAGTAACTGGGGAGAAGCTCAACAGTAGAGAGTGAGTCCACTCTTTGAGAAGTTATAGCATAACCGAGGAAACTGAGAGCAATCCCAGTAAGTGCCGATGATAACACCTAGCGCTTGTGCGTGCTCTCAAGAACTTGAGCATTTCCATATTCATCAAGGTTTTACCAATATCCGTGGCAAGGATCCTGGCAACACAACGTACTACCATGGTGAACAGCGATGGAGGATGCAGATACAAAGGAAGACAACACTTTCTTAGATTTTACCTTGACAACGCCAAGGAAACAAAATCTGGAGGATCGACCGAGAGACATTTAGCACTCCGCTTCTAATGTTCTCCTTGACGTTCTAGGTACCACGATCATGCTTAAAGGCATCAACATGGCCATCATGTAAAGGTCGGACTTCGGAATACAAAGGATCCATAAGGAACAACTTCTATAATAAGTCACTCGAAATCCTCATGGAGAAGATGGTCAACTTGCTCAATCAAGATACTACAAAGATAGATCTTCCGGCTAGGTGTGTCGGCCAGAACATCAACCTTGTCAGGACCTACACCATAGATCCTGGAAAGGTTCAACCATCATATATGCCTGAGATTCAGATCTGGTTGGTGTCAGGATATTCCAGACTCACAAAGTCTAGAAAGGAAAATGAAAGTTTGCAACACAAATCGACAACACAGCGTCACGAGATTCTCGAGGGATGAACTGCGATAGCAAGCTCCAAAACATGAGTTGGTTCTGCTACAACCATGTGAACACGTTGTCCGAAACAAGCATGGCCATGTAGTAGTCTTATAATAACGAGTTCAGGTGGGGAACCATCACCGAGGATATCGAAGCCCTTGCATAAGGTATACTCTCAAGAAGGAGCTTCTTCTCCTTGAACAAATCAATCAGTGGCTTGGTGTGCTACGGAATACATATGGAGTGGAGGTAATTAATCTACCAAACCATAGTATACTTTGCACATGCATGCATGACTTGGGATGATTCCAAAGGGAATAAAAACAATCTTTCTCGGATCCACGGCGGCAACTTACACCAAGTGCACGTGAATTAGAGGAAGTCACTTCTTTCGTCCGAACATATACTGTCAGGACCCCGACTCAATGTCACATCGATCTAGCCTATAACACCTCATATCACTTTGCGGCCTCACGCACGGTATTCCCACGGGTGTCGCCTTACCTTTGCCCGGGACCGTTTGCGCCTTTTGGCTCACGTATATGATGATGCCGCTAGCATCCATATGATAAGGAGCCCGGGCTGACATGACTAGTCGTAAACCCAAAGTGGCACAGACTTACAGGGACAGGCATCCATGACCCAGCATCGAACGTGTCGGTCATCAGCAAGTGGGTCCGGGCTGTAGCACTGGGCTAGCAGGACTCCGGTAAACCGGGCTGTAGCGGGCTAACAGGGCTCCGGTACTCAATGCGTGACATTTCCCCGAAGGGACAGACACAGGAACGAAGAAGGACACATGCCGGCCAGCCTAAGTGTTTCGGAGCAGTAGCAAGCTACCATGGCTCAATGGAAACACTAGGAGACATTTCCCGGTAAGAGAGGCTACTAAAGATAAACAACTAGATAGTCAGATCCCACACATACCAAGCATTTCAATCATACACACAATATGCTCGATATGTGCAAATACAACAAGGCATCACAACATGACTCTACGACACAAGTACTTTATTTAAAGGCTCAGAGAGCCATACATAACATACATACAAGTACGGGTCACACGACCCACATTCAAGTCATACAGTCATACAAACCAGCAGCGGAAGTAACTTGTCTGAGTACAGACAACTAGTAAAATAAAAGAGGCTTGGAAAGCCTAGCTATACTACGTGGACCTTCACAAGCTCAGGATTACCACCTGGGCCTTAGTCTACTCGTCGATGTCAACGTCTACGAAGAACCCATCAGAAGGGGTTGCAGCGCCTTCTGTAAAATGTAAATTATAGCAACATGAGTACAAAGGTACCCAGCAAGACTTACGTCAGATCCTACATACATGCACATTATCAAGAAGGGTTGGTGGAGTTATTGCAGCAAGCCAGCTTTGACTCTTGGCTAAACTATCCTACGAGACTCCAACTTGAAATGGTTTTGCGCACACGAGTCCACTACTCACCACTTCAATACACCACCGAGGATCCACCTCCGTCATCCTACGGAAGAGCCATCCTCGGCACTCACGCTTATCTTGAGATTTTTAGTAGTATCCATTCACTTGTCTATGAACTGTATAAGCAACCAAGTAGTCCTTTACCGCGGACGCGGCTATTCGAATAGATCATGTTAACCCTGCAGGGGTGTACTTCTTCATACATGTTTCCACCACTTAGCGTCTGCACACGACATGTGCTCGGCAGACTTCAAGCGAAAGCCGACGTGGGTGTAGACCACGACCTACCTAAACACCTAAGTCTCTAGTCCAGGTTTATCGCCTATCCAGGTTCCATCCGCAGGGAGTCCGGCCGAGGTTTCCCATACGGCCCCGAACGATGTGTACAGGGTTCCCGAGATACCTAACGGGTATTCGATACACCGTGCCACGTACCTACCGCATCACAGCCCACCCCGCGGGTCAGCGCTGTCCACGGCCTCCAGTAAGCTACAAACACCAGAAACTACTTGCAACTCCTGGACAGAGGACTAGGGTGAATAAGAAGTCGAGCGGGGTCATATTTCAGGGCCCAATGCATGGTAGTAGCTGAATCTTAAATCACGCATACAGATCTCAGTTCTTAAGGTCGGCTTCAATGAAACAACCCACCATGTACTCCTACATGGCCTCTCATCGATACCTTTACCAAATCGTGTTCACCACATCACTCTCATTACCGACATGATCATTTCACTCTAGCCCATCACCCAGATGAACCAGACCTGACACGACTCTAAGCATAGCAGGCATAGCAAGGTAGGAACAACACATACATATGGCTCAATCAATTCCTACACATGCTAGTGGGTTTCATCTAATTACTGTGGCAATGACAGGTCATGCAGAGGAAATGGGTTCAACTACCGTAGCACACAGCAGTTTGAAACGCGTTGTCTTAATGCAGTAAAAGAGAGCAAGAGCGAGAACATGGGATTGTATCGATATGATCAAATGGTTGGTTGCTTGCCTGATGGATCGATGCACGGATACGGTTCTTCGCTAGGGTAATCACGGTACTCCTCGGAGGCAGAACCTGCCGCAAAGAACACCGATACACAACCATCACCAAACAATGTGCGACAATATGATGCATGCATGAAACATGGCAATATGAGTGTGTTGGGCTAATGCAACTAAAACCAGATGGGTTTGAATCAATTTGAACCAAAGATTCAAATTTCAAACTCATAAATGGCCCTTTAAAGTGTTTTATCTTGTTCTGCACTAAACCTCAAGTTAGTTTGTTTAAACATGCATGAAACTAGTACAGATGGATAGATTGGATTTTTCTGATCATTTTTCATATATAATTTGTTTGATTTGGAGCTACGGTTGAATTTATATGAATTTTTGAAGTTTGCAACAATTTCTGGAATTTATAAATCATTTTAGATTTATTTTAATTTCAGAAAAGGTTTACTGCGTCAGCATGAGGTCATGCTGACCTCAGCAAGTCAACAGACCCGGTCCAGGTCAAACCTGACGCGTGGGTCCAGGGTGTCAGTGGATAATTAACTAATTTAATTTAGTTTAAACTAATCTGGATAATTAGCAGAAGGGGGCCCCACCTGTCATTGACTCAACAGAGTCAACCAGGGCCCACCCGTGGTCAAAGTCAAAATGGCTGCACCGGCGTTTAGCCGCCGGCGAGCCCGACGCGGCGGCGGAAGTGGTTTTGGCCGTTCCGGCCACCAAATGGGTCGCGGAGGGCATCGGGGTGGAGCTGAGGACGAGCCGCGGCTCTTGGTGGAGTCAGTTGGGGTCGGGGTGGCCGGAGTTGGCGCCGGCGACGACCTAGGCGGTCACCGGAGTTCGGGTGAAGGCGAACTCGGGGCTAGGGTGTGCGGTGAGGTGCGGGGAGTGCACGGTTGGACTCAACGCAGCGTGGTGAGTGCGTTGGACACCGTGAGGTGGCCGGAGGATGGCCGGGAGCACGTCGGCGACGAGATCCGCGGCGGTGCGTGCGGGTGATCTTCGTGCGGTGGCTACACGGCTCGGGGGCGAGAGAGGAAGGGTAGGAGGGGTAGCTAGGCTCACAGAGCACCCGTAAGGCCACCGGCGGGGTCGGGGACGAGCTGATGCGGCGACGGCGTTGAAGGGGATCTCCGGCGACGGCGAACTCGGGCGAGGTCGGTGCGGTGGACTCGGGCCTCACGAGCACGCGGGGCTCGGTTAGCTCGACGAAGTGGACGGCGGCGGAGCTCCTGGACACCACGAGACGGAGCACGGGCGGCGGGGAGCGCGGCTACGACGATGGAGCGGCGGCGGTGGCGTCGGCCATGGCTGGGGAGCGCGAGGGGGAGGAGCTGGAGAGGAGAGGGGGCGTCTGGGGGTTCGGGGGAGAGAGAGGGGTCGATCCACGTCGTTAGCCGGGTGAGTGGAGCGGCGAGGCGGCGAGCAGGTGCGTGGCACCCATGCGGTGCTCGCCGTCGAGCACCTTGCCTGCCTGCCTGGCCGGCAAGCAGCTCGCTGGCGCGGCGCTGGGCTGGGCCGGCAGGTGGGCCGGGTTGCAGGCGCCAGGTAAGTCCTTCCTTTCTGTTTTTTTTCTTTTTCTATTTTTCTGCAACTTTGTTGAATTATTAAAAATACCTAGGCAACTCCTAAAATCACCAAACTGCTCCTGGTCCAAAGTTGGAATATTTCCAACATGAAACATTTCAGTTTAGGAATATTTGAGCATTTGAAATATTTTATATAATTTTAAATGCCCAAATTCAAATACTTATCATTTAATTCAAAGACCCTAAGATGACCTAGAAAATTGTGCAACACTTTTGGCAGAGGTTCTGAACCAAGACAAAAATGATGGACATTTTAGAAGGGCATTTCAGGTTCATTGAAAAAGTTTTTAGTAAACCCTAGTTGGTTTCAGAGGGGGCTGGGGGTTCTGACATCCCCATTTCAAGTTTCTGATGAAAGGATAGACATGATGCAACACTCTAATGCATGAACTAGCTAGGGTGTGACAACTCACCCCCACTCAAAAGAATCTCGACCCGAGATTTGGGTTCCTCCGGGAAGAAGGCGGGATACTCGAGTCGAAGACGATCCTCCCTTTCCCAAGTTGCTTCATTCTCAGAATGGTGCGACCATTGAACCTTGAGAAACTTGATATTATGACGTCGAGTGGTACGCTCAGCTTGATCGAGGATACGAACGGGGTACTCTCGATACGTGAGATTATCTTGGAGATCAAGCGTTTCGTGGTCTACTCCACGGATAGGATCCGAGAAGCAACGCCTGAGTTGAGAAACGTGGAAGACGTCGTGGACTCTGGAGAGATGCGGAGGTAGTTCCAATTGGTAGGCAACTTCTCCTCGTTTTGCGAGAATGCGAAAGGGTCCAATGTAACGAGGAGCCAATTTGCCCTTGATACCGAAGCGATGGGTTCCCTTCAGAGGAGTAACCCGAAGGTAAGCCTTCTCGTCAACCTCAAAAGTCATAGCCTTATGTTTTCGGTCATATTGACTCTTTTGACGAGATTGGGCTGTTTTCAACTTTTCACGAACGATGCGAACTTGCTCTTCTGCTTCCTGAATCATATCCGGGCCAAAGAATTGTCTTTCCCCGGTTTCTGACCAGTTAAGAGGCGTTCGACACCTTCGTCCATAGAGAACTTCAAAAGGGGCTTTGCCCAAGCTGGATTGATAGCTGTTGTTATAAGCAAATTCGGCAAATGGAAGGCATTTCTCCCACTCCATTCCGAATGAGATAACAGAAGCTCGAAGCATGTCTTCTAGAATCTGGTTGACGCGTTCCACTTGACCACTTGATTGAGGGTGGAAAGCGGTACTAAAAGAAAGGCGGGTTCCCATAGCATTTTGGAAACTTTCCCAAAATCGAGAGGTGAAAAGACTTCCTCGATCCGAGTTAATTTCCAAAGGAACACCATGGAGAGACACTATTCGGGAGATGTACAAGTCTGCTAACTGACTAGCAGTTATACTCTCACGAACAGGTAAGAAATGGGCCACTTTGGAAAGACGGTCGATAACGACGAAGATAGCGTTATTCCCTCTCTTGGTCCTGGGAAAACCGGTAATGAAGTCCATACCAATTTTATCCCATTTCCATTCAGGAATAGCTAGGGGTTGAAGGGTGCCAGCAGGCCGTTGATGCTCTGCTTTTACACGACGGCAGACGTCGCAATTAGCAATATACTGAGCAATTTCTCTCTTCATCCTAGTCCACCAGAACCTCTGGCGTAGGTCCTGATACATCTTGGTACTACCGGGATGAATGGTGAGAGGAGATTCATGAGCCTCCTTAAGGATCAACTGCCGTAGATGCTGGTTCTTGGGAACCACTAAACGGTTCTCAAAGTACACAACACCATGATCATTTGTGGAGAAACATCTAGCACCTCCGCTAGCAATGTTCTCCTTGATCTTAGATATTCCCTTATCTCGCTTTTGGGCAGCGATGATTTGATCCGTAAGAGTAGGTTTCGCCACCAAGGTGGAAAGAAATCCTTGAGGAACAATGTGAAGGTTAAGCTTCCGAAATTCCTCATGGAGAAGCGGTTGACTTTGTTGTAACATCAGGTTGTTACAATAAGATTTACGACTTAGCGCATCAGCCATGACGTTGGCTTTCCCTGGGGTGTAAGTTATTCCTAAGTCGAAATCTGTGATCAACTCGACCCAACGTCTTTGCCTGAGATTTAAATCCGGTTGGGTGAATATATACTTCAGACTTTGGTGATCAGTGTAGATTTCGCAACGATTACCGAGAAGGTAATGTCGCCATGTTTTGAGTGCATGGACTACAGCTGCAAGCTCTAGATCATGAGTGGGGTAGTTTTCCTCATGTGGGTGTAATTGCCGTGAAGCATAAGCAATTACGTGTCGATCTTGCATGAGAATACAGCCTAGTCCTTGTCGCGAGGCGTCGCAGTAGATAACAAAATCCTTGGAAAAATCCGGTGGTACCAGTACGGGAGCAGAGGTTAAACGTCTTTTCAGTTCCTGGAAACTGTGCTCACATTGTGGAGTCCACTCGAACTTTTTATCTTTCTTGAGGAGTTCAGTTAGAGGTTTGGCAACTTTGGAGAAATTCTCGACAAAGCGACGGCAATAGCTCGCTAGGCCAAGGAAACTCCGAACTTGCTTGACCGATTCAGGTGGAGTCCAATTAAGGACGGCTTGAACTCGCTCAGGGTTAACAGCAATGCCTTTACCAGAAATTACATGTCCAAGATAGGTCACTTCTGACAACCAGAATTCACATTTAGAAAATTTGGCATAAAGGCGATGCTCTCGAAGTTTCTTCAACACTAGCCTTAGGTGTTCGGCATGTTCTTCCTCGTTCTTGGAGTAGATGAGTATATCATCGAGGTAAACCACGACGAATTTATCCAAATACTCCATGAAGATTGAGTTCATCAACCGAGAGAAGGTGGCTGGAGCGTTGGTTAAACCGAAGGACATGACGGTGTACTCGTATTGGCCATAACGAGTAACAAAGGCCGTTTTCGGAATGTCCCCGTTTCTGATTTTGATTTGATGGTAGCCCAACCTCAAATCCATTTTAGAGAAGACTGAGGATCCAGCGAGCTGATCATACAGGTCGTTGATCCTGGGGAGCGGATACTTGTTCTTAATTGTGACCAAGTTGACAGGTCGATAATCTACAACCATCCGGTCCGTACCATCCTTCTTCTTGACGAAGAGGACGGGGCAAGCCCAAGGAGATGAACTAGGTCGGATGAAACCCTTTTTCAAGGACTCATCGAGTTGTTTCTTAAGCTCGGCTAGTTCAAAAGGTGCCATCTTGTAGGGTCTTCTGGAAATCGGGACAGTTCCTGGAATGAGATCTATCACGAATTCGACATCTCTGTCAGGTGGAACACCTGGCAATTCCTCTGGGAAGACATCCGGAAAGTCACGGACTACCGGAACGTCCTCAAGGTCTGGCAAAGGGCTGGCGTTAAGAGAATATAACTGTCGCTTGGCTATTCGGGTCAAGACATTGACTATCTTCCCCGAAGGATGGGTGAGTTGAACAGTCCTAGAGAAGCAATCAATTTTGGCATGATGGGCTGACATCCAGTCCATACCCAAGATGATATTAATATCCGAAGATTTGAGGGCTATCAAAGATGCGAGAAAAACAAGTTTGTCGACTTGAATTTCATTTCCATGGCTTACTCTAGAAGTTTGCCATTTGGATCCCGGAGTTTGAATTACCATAGAGGTGGGCATCTCACAGAATGTGGTGTTATGCAGACGAGCATAGCTCTCGGATATAAATGAATGAGATGCTCCTGTATCGAAAAGAACAGATGCCGGGTGGCAATTAACAAGGAGCGTACCGAGAACGACGTTGGGATCTTCTTGAGCCTCTTCCGCAGAAACACAATTAACATGGCCACGAGCAGTGGTGGCCGGCTTGGCGTAGAACACTTTCCCTGTCGGCTTGCCGCGGCCAACAGTTTTTGCTGTCTGGTTGGGGTTGGTTTGGGGACACTCGCGCATATAGTGGCCTGATTCCCCACACTTGAAACAAGTCACGGAACTGGTACGTGGAGGAGCATTGTTGGTTGGACCACCATAGGGCTTGGCTGGTGCATATGGCTGAGCTGGGCGAGGCGCCTGGAAGGATGGCCTCGGTGTGAACCTGGGTGGCAGGGCAGTGTTAGGCACCCACACGCGGCGCTTCTGAGGACCAGCACCGGATGAGGAACCCAAGTCACGGCCATGCTTGCGTGTTGCTTCATAATCAGTCTGACCAGTCTCAGCACTGATGGCCTTGTTAACAAGCTTCTGAAAAGATGTGCACTCATGCAGACGGAGGTCGCGGCGAAGCTCAGGACTAAGCCCTTACGGAACCTTGCCTGCTTCTTGGCATCAGTAGAAACTTCCTCCGTTGCATAACGGGCAAGGTTACCAAACTCCCTGCTGTAAGCGTCAACAGAGAGTCGACCTTGAGTGAAACTACAGAACTCCTCACGTTTACGGTCCATGAGACCCTCCGGAATGTGATGTTCACGGAAAGCCTCGCTGAATTCAGCCCAAGTAGTGACATGGTCCGCTGGGCGCATAGCTCCATAATTCTCCCACCATAGACTGGCGGGGCCTTCAAGATGATATGCAGCAAAGGTGACCTTGTCAGCCTCAGCTACTAGCGCAGAACGCAGTTTGTGAGAAATACTGCGAAGCCAGTCATCAGCGTCGAGAGGCTCGACGGAGTGGTGGAACGTGGGTGGATGTAACTTGATGAAATCACTGAGTGACACCAAGTTAGTCCTCTGATGGTGTGCTGTGTTCTGTTCAATACGCTCCAACAAACGGTTGGTCTCCCGCTTGTTTCTCTCAGCCTCTAGCATAACTTCTGCCAGAGAGGGAGGGTGAGGCAGATTTGTATCCCCAACTCTGCTGCCTTCGGCCTGCTCTGGGGGAGCAGGGTTGTTGCGGGTGTTGACCATCCTAGGAAAAACAAGACAATGGTTTAGTCCAACATGACAAGATTCCGACATAGAATGTAGAATGTAATGGACAACTCAGAATGCAAGATGATCATCCGTATGACATGGTAGATACAGAAACTACTTCTTTTATTCCATCGTCATACACACCATACGAGGTTTAGTACAAGACCAACAAGTACTACTACGGTGAGAGGAGGATTACATATCATCGGAGGCATCCCAAGCTCCTATACATTATTTTTCCTACACCCCCGGAATTACTACACGCTAAGTCATATTCCACAAGTCACGCAGGACGGTGGAAATACAACTATTACAATACCTAGTGGATCTACTACTATCTCAGTCATCTCCGTAGTAGTTCTCATAGAAGTCTCCTCCATAGCCTGGAAGTTCAACGTGAGCATCCGGAAACAAACGGTCCTGAGGAGCCTGTGGACCAAAAGGGCTAGGGTGAGGTCTTGGACCAACAAACGGTGGCCTGCGAGGACCACGAGGTGGGGTGATGCCTCCCACATCACGCCAATCCATCATGTCCGGCAGAGCAGACCTAACAGGATACAGATCTCTCATATCCATGCATCCAGCTTGCACAGCCGGTGCAAACCGAGTCAAGGTGGCCCAATGATCGGCGCGGGTGTTGAAAAGCTCCATTCTCAAGGCCCGATTCTCTCGGTCCTTATCCTCGAGCAACTCAGCAGTGGTGCGAGTTAGTGAGTCCTCCTGACTGGGGTCAGCATAGATAGCCCGGAGATAACCGTGCGCTCCAGGAAGTGAAGCCGGCATATACCGGAAGTCGGTGTTGCGAAGCAGGCCAGTCCTGACTCGCATGATGGTCATCATAGAATAAGCCGCATCTTGCACAGCCATCTCAATAGTAACACCGAGCCCATAGGAACAGTGAAGAGCCTCGGTAGAACCAGGATAAGAGGGAAATATCCGGACGGTGCAAAGATACTGGCTTTGGTTAAAATCTCGAAACTGCTCTTCGACCGTGTATTCGGGATACCAACGGTAACCCGTCTCGATCATCACTCGGACTAACATGGCCGTATGACCGGTCACACCAATGCATCGGGTCAGGCGAACCACTTGATTTTGGTCGCGAGTGGCCATCTGAAAGCACAACCATAATGCAAAGGCATTAGAATTTCTAGCAAAATTTCGACAGCATAACGGCTGTAAATGCTCAAGAAGGGTTTGAGACATTTATCAAAAAATTGCATAGACACTCAACAATATCATATCAAGGTTCTGGGTTCAACTTATCAGCATAACAAGGTAGTAGAACTGAACTAGGCTTGTAGTCATCAAACCTATAAGGTACTACTGATTCGTAACACGTGAACCTGATAGAGAGAGAAGATCCTAATCCTTAATCCCCGGTAGAAGAATGGACTGACTCAGATCAGAATGCCATGAGGTAAAGAAGTAAAAAGAGCCTTACGTACCATCCCACAATCAATTCCCCTACATATAACTAAAGCATTTCTAGACTCAACATCGACCAGTTTGGCTTGGAGAACCTACAGGCAGTCCGGCTCTGATGCCAACGCTGTCAGGACCCCGACTCAATGTCACATCGATCTAGCCTGTAACACCTCATATCACTTTGCGGCCTCACGCACGGTATTCCCACGGGTGTCGCCTTACCTTTGCCCGGGACCGTTTGCGCCTTTTGGCTCACGTATATGATGATGTCGCTAGCATCCATATGATAAGGAGCCCGGGCTGACATGACTAGTCGTAAACCCAAAGTGGCACAGACTTACAGGGACAGGCATCCATGACCCAGCATCGAACGTGTCGGTCATCAGCAAGTGGGTCCGGGCTGTAGCACTGGGCTAGCAGGACTCCGGTAAACCGGGCTGTAGCGGGCTAACAGGGCTCCGGTACTCAATGCGTGACATTTCCCCGAAGGGACAGACACAGGAACGAAGAAGGACACATGCCGGCCAGCCTAAGTGTTCCGGAGCAGTAGCAAGCTACCATGGCTCAATGGAAACACTAGGAGACATTTCCCGGTAAGAGAGGCTACTAAAGATAAACAACTAGATAGTCAGATCCCACACATACCAAGCATTTCAATCATACACACAATATGCTCGATATGTGCAAATACAACAAGGCATCACAACATGACTCTACGACACAAGTACTTTATTTAAAGGCTCAGAGAGCCATACATAACATACATACAAGTACGGGTCACACGACCCACATTCAAGTCATACAGTCATACAAACCAGCAGCGGAAGTAACTTGTCTGAGTACAGACAACTAGTAAAATAAAAGAGGCTTGGAAAGCCTAGCTATACTACGTGGACCTTCACAAGCTCAGGATTACCACCTGGGCCTTAGTCTACTCGTCGATGTCAACGTCTACGAAGAACCCATCAGAAGGGGTTGCAGCGCCTTCTGTAAAATGTAAATTATAGCAACATGAGTACAAAGGTACCCAGCAAGACTTACGTCAGATCCTACATACATGCACATTATCAAGAAGGGTTGGTGGAGTTATTGCAGCAAGCCAGCTTTGACTCTTGGCTAAACTATCCTACGAGACTCCAACTTGAAATGGTTTTGCGCACACGAGTCCACTACTCACCACTTCAATACACCACCGAGGATCCACCTCCGTCATCCTACGGAAGAGCCATCCTCGGCACTCACGCTTATCTTGAGATTTTTAGTAGTATCCATTCACTTGTCTATGAACTGTATAAGCAACCAAGTAGTCCTTTACCGCGGACGCGGCTATTCGAATAGATCATGTTAACCCTGCAGGGGTGTACTTCTTCATACATGTTTCCACCACTTAGCGTCTGCACACGACATGTGCTCGGCAGACTTCAAGCGAAAGCCGACGTGGGTGTAGACCACGACCTACCTAAACACCTAAGTCTCTAGTCCAGGTTTATCGCCTATCCAGGTTCCATCCGCAGGGAGTCCGGCCGAGGTTTCCCATACGGCCCCGAACGATGTGTACAGGGTTCCCGAGATACCTAACGGGTATTCGATACACCGTGCCACGTACCTACCGCATCACAGCACACCCCGTGGGTCAGCGCTGTCCACGGCCTCCAGTAAGCTACAAACACCAGAAACTACTTGCAACTCCTGGACAGAGGACTAGGGTGAATAAGAAGTCGAGCGGGGTCATATTTCAGGGCCCAATGCATGGTAGTAGCTGAATCTTAAATCACGCATACAGATCTCAGTTCTTAAGGTCGGCTTCAATGAAACAACCCACCATGTACTCCTACATGGCCTCTCATCGATACCTTTACCAAATCGTGTTCACCACATCACTCTCATTATAGACATGATCATTTCACTCTAGCCCATCACCCAGATGAACTAGACCTGACACGACTCTAAGCATAGCAGGCATAGCAAGGTAGGAACAACACATACATATGGCTCAATCAATTCCTACACATGCTAGTGGGTTTCATCTAATTACTGTGGCAATGACAGGTCATGCAGAGGAAATGGGTTCAACTACCATAGCGCACAGCAGTTTGAAACGCGTTGTCATAATGCAGTAAAAGAGAGCAAGAGCGAGAACATGGGATTGTATCGATATGATCAAATGGTTGGTTGCTTGCCTGATGGATCGATGCACGGATACGGTTCTTCGCTAGG
The DNA here is from genome assembly GCF_018294505.1 of Triticum aestivum. Lineage (NCBI taxonomy): Eukaryota > Viridiplantae > Streptophyta > Magnoliopsida > Poales > Poaceae > Triticum > Triticum aestivum. Next base: position 344,843,616 of record NC_057798.1, read on the forward strand.
GTAATCACGGTACTCCTCGGAGGAAGAACCTGCCGCAAAGAACACCGATACACAACCACCACCAAACAATGTGCGACAATATGATGCATGCATGAAACATGGCAATATGAGTGTGTTGGGCTAATGCAACTAAAACCAGATGGGTTTGAATCAATTTGAACCAAAGATTCAAATTTCAAACTCATAAATGGCCCTTTAAAGTGTTTTATCTTGTTCTGCACTAAACCTCAAGTTAGTTTTTTTAAACATGCATGAAACTAGTACAGATGGATAGATTGGATTTTTCTGATCATTTTTCATATATAATTTGTTTGATTTGGAGCTATGGTTGAATTTATATGAATTTTTGAAGTTTGCAACAATTTCTGGAATTTATAAATCATTTTAGATTTATTTTAATTTCAGAAAAGGTTTACTGCGTCAGCATGAGGTCATGCTGACCTCAGCAAGTCAATAGACCCGGTCCAGGTCAAACCTGACGCGTGGGTCCAGGGTGTCAGTGGATAATTAACTAATTTAATTTAGTTTAAACTAATCTGGATAATTAGCAGAAGGGGGCCCCACCTATCATTGACTCAACAGAGTCAACCAGGGCCCACCTGTGGTCAAAGTCAAAATGGCTGCACCGGCGTTTAGCCGCCGGCGAGCCCGACGCGGCGGCGGAAGTGGTTTTGGCCGTTCCGGCTACCAGATGGGTCGCGGAGGGCATCGGGGTGGAGCTGAGGACAAGCCGCGGCTCTTGGTGGAGTCAGTTGGGGTCGGGGTGGCCGGAGTTGGCGCCGGCGACGACCTAGGCGGTCACTGGAGTTTGGGTGAAGGCGAACTCGGGGCTAGGGTGTGCGGTGAGGTGCGGGGAGTGCACGGTTGGACTCAACGCAGCGTGGTGAGTGCGTTGGACACCGTGAGGTGGCCGGAGGATGGCCGGGAGCACGTCGGCGACGAGATCCGCGACGGTGCGTGCGGGTGATCTTCGTGCGGTGGCTACACGGCTCGGGGGCGAGAGAGGAAGGGTAGGAGGGGTAGCTAGGCTCACAGAGCACCCGTAGAGGCCACCGGCGGGGTCGGGGACGAGCTGATGCGGCGATGGCGTTGAAGGGGATCTCCGGCGACGGCGAACTCGGGCGAGGTCGGTGCAGTGGACTCGGGCCTCACGAGCACGTGGGGCTCGGTTAGCTCGACGAAGTGGACGGCGGCGGAGCTCCTGGACACCACGAAACGGAGCACGGGCGGCGGGGAGCGCGGCTACGACGATGGAGCGGCGGCGGTGGCGTCGGTCATGGCTGGGGAGCGCGAGGGGGAGGAGCTGGAGAGGAGAGGGGGTGTCTGGGGGGTTCGGGGGAGAGAGAGGGGTCGATCCACGTCGTTAGCCGGGTGAGTGGAGCGGCGAGGCGGCGAGCAGGTGCGTGGCACCCATGCGGTGCTCGCCGTCGAGCACCTTGCCTGCCTGCTTGGCCGGGCAAGCAGCTCGCTGGCGCGGCGCTGGGCTGGGCCGGCAGGTGGGCCGGGTTGCAGGCGCCAGGTAAGTCCTTCCTTTTTGTTTTTTTTTCTTTTTCTATTTTTCTGCAACTTTGTTGAATTATTAAAAATACCTAGGCAACTCCTAAAATCACCAAACTGCTCCTGGTCCAAAGTTGGAATATTTCCAACATGAAACATTTCAGTTTAGGAATATTTGAGCATTTGAAATATTTTATATAATTTTAAATGCCCAAATTCAAATACTTATCATTTAACTCAAAGATCCTAAGATGACCTAGAAAATTGTGCAACACTTTTGGCAGAGGTTCTGAACCAAGACAAAAATGATGGACATTTTAGAAGGGCATTTCAGGTTCATTGAAAAAGTTTTTAGTAAACCCTAGTTGGTTTCAGAGGGGGCTGGGGGTTCTGACATCCCCATTTCAAGTTTCTGATGAAAGGATAGACATGATGCAACACTCTAATGCATGAACTAGCTAGGGTGTGACATATACCTCATGAACGGAACATGAAGATAATGCTTACACAAGTTTCCAACACTAGCCTGATGTTCATCATGAATTATGGAGGAGATAAAATGTTGCTGATGGGCTCAACAACAACTCATCAGAATTACCATATCATTGGAATTCTGCCATTATGTGAACAAGGTGATAGTATTGGTCAGACCAAAAGATGTAATGGTGTATGCTCGGGGGATCAACCACAAGTAAGACAACATTACAAACATCGTTGGTGCTGATTCTGATTTTATGATAGCCCACCCTCAAATCAAAGTTTTCATAAGACAATAGATCCAACAATTGGTCATGGAGATCAATCGATGAGGATATCATCTTTCTTCAACACACATATACAAAGAGATATCCCTTTGGAATGAACTAAGTCGGACAAAGCTTTTATCTTCCAACTCTTCAAGTTGTTGTTCAGCTTAACCAACTAGCTCAGGGGTATCCAACACAGACTCTTGGAGAAGGGGTGGTTTACAGGGATAAACCAATTTGATCACGAACTCAACATAGCGGTCAGGTGACGACTTGGTGATACTTCCGAGAAGATATTCAGAAAATCACGAACCACCGACATGTTACCAAGCTCGAGAACAATCTTGCTTTTTAGGGCAAGATAATATGATCAAAAGAGCAAGGGATTGACACAATCCTAACTCATTGATCGGAGAGTGCACCGGAAATAAGGACTAGGTAGCACGATCAACTTTAGGGTGATGGTTTGATAATCAACACGCTAAGAATGTAGTTATTGTCCATTTAACTACCAAGCAACAGAGTTGCTAGGAGTATAGATTTCACACATCATGATTCACTTGTCGGTGTTCCGGTTGCGACAACACGGAACCGAGGAATGAATCATGATGGCGAGAAGTATCACTACATCAAGAATTCATAAGGGAAGGTGCAATTCTCATGACATTCCTGACATAAAGGTGGTAATACTCCAAGGTGGAACAGAACAAAAGTTGGATTAGTATTTGATCTGCGGAACACAACTGCTTTGACCAAATCCTGGATATGGATGAGGTACTGGAGTTTGTTTCTCCTATTTATTCTGGAATAGAATGGCTTGACGGACCACAAGGGTAATAGGCATCGATGAATGAATGCACACATACTCTTGACGATCAATTCATAGACGAAGGTCAAAAGACAACTAAAGAGGGACATCTCAAAGGAACATACGATTTTTTGAGCTGCGGATGCACGGATTAGTATGTCGAGCAAAGCTCAACACATTTCTTCTGGATAACCCTTGCGGAGAAGGTAGGACTGACAGAGTCACAACATGGAGTCAAGAACTCATCAAGAGCACTCTTATTGTGATCTTTTGGTCAAGATCTTCTGCCATAAGCAGTTCATGGTATTTGGAAGAAGGATACACCACGAACCTCGAGGACTATTGCAAAGGTTACAAATAACCTAAAGGAACTAGCAACACTATCAACATGAGGTAAGTAGGGTGAATCTCGGGTTCAAAACCCAGGAGTAGGATGCCTACTAAACTAACTGGCATCACGGGATGCATCTCGGAAATGACTGCCAGAATCATCACACTGGGAGCTGAAGGCATGGCTAGATTACTAGGCGATTAACTAGGACACCTAGGGTCATAATAGTAGCTCCAACCTGTATACCGAGGCAATAAAGTACCTCAACACACTAGTTAGTATGGTTGATCTGGCTCAAAGGAACTTCGGAACTGTAGGAAGGGATTTGCAAATGCATTAGATTGTTTAGAAACCTGGGATGACTAGGACAACATAATGGCTGTAAATGCTCAAAAAGATTTGAGACATCCTGCAAAATGGTGGCATAACCACTCGAACATCATAATATCAAGGTTCCGGGACCAACTATGAACACACAGAAGTAGTAGGAACTGAATTGAGGCTTAGATCCAACAATCTTACAAGTCTACAGATTAGTAACATGTGATCCTAATAGAAAGAAGAGATAGCCTAGTTCCTTAACCCCGTAGGAAATATAAGATGATTCGAATCAGAAGGGCATAAGGTATAAGGAGTAAAAAGAGCCTTACGTTCCATCCCACAATCAATTCCCTACATATAACTAAAGCATTAATTTCTAGACTCAACTTTGACCAGTTTGGCTTGGTAATCCTACAGGCAGTCAGGCTCTGATACCAAAGTTGTGAGGACCCCGATCCTATGCCACACCGATCTAGCATGTAACACCTCATATCACTTTGTGGCCTCATGCACGGTGTTCCTACGGGTGTCGCCTTACCAGGCCTGGGACCATTTGCGCCTTTTGGCTCACGTATATGATAGTGTCGCTAGCATCCATATGACAAAGAACCCAGGCTGACATGGCTAGTCATGAACCCAAAGTGGCACTAACTTACAGGGACATGCATAGATGACCTAACAACGAACGTGTCGGTCATCAGCGAGTGAATCCGGGCTGTAGCAACTGGGCTAGCAGGACTCCGGTAAACCGGGCTGTAGCAGGCTAACAGGACTCCGGTAGACACCGTGTGACATTTCCCCGAAGGGACAGACACAGGAACGAATAAGGACACATGTTGGCTAGCCTAAGTGTTCCGGAGTAGTAGCAAGCTCCCAGGGCTCAGTGGAAGCACTAGGAGACATTTCCCAGTAAGAGAGGCTACCAAGGATAAACACTTAGATAGTCAGATCCCACACATACCAAGCATTTCAATAACATACACACAATATGCTCGATATGTGCAAATACAACATGGCTCTACAACTCAAGTACTTTATTCAATAGGCTCTGAGGAGCGTGATATTACAAACATGGGTCTCGTGACCCAACATTCAGAGCGTACGAATCAAACACAAGCGGAAGCTTAACATGTCTGGGTACAGACATCTATAAATGGAAAAGGCTGAAAAGCCTGACTATCTACCAGATCCTGCCGAGGGCACAAGGTCGTAGCTGAGGTAACAAGCTAAACGTCGAAGTCCACCCGGAACTAGTAGTGAGACTGAAGTCTCTCTGCAAACACATAAAATAGGAAAACGTGAGTACAAATGTACCCAACAAGACTTACATTAGAACTAACTACATGTGCATCATTATCAACAAAGGGATGGTGGGGTTTAACTGCAGCAAGCCAGCTTTGACTCGGTGGCTATCCTAGTCTACGACTGCAAGTAACTCTTTCGAGGTGGCGCACACGAGTCCACATATTCACCATAGCAATACACCACTATGGATCCGCTCCCGTCTCCCTACGAGAACCCCATCCATAGCACTCACGCTTATCTTGCGTATTTTAGAGTATCCACTTTCACTTTTCTATGAACTATATAGGCAACCCAGAGGTCCTTTACCATGGCCGTGGATATTCGAATAGATTATGTTAACCCTGCAGGGGTGTACTTCTTCACACACGCTCTCACCACTTACCGCCACTTACACGACATGTACTCGACAACCTTCAAGTGGAAGCCCAACGAGGGTGTCGGCCACGACCTACCTAAACACTCAAGTCTCGAGTCCAGGTTTATCGCCTATTCAGGTTCCATCCGCAGGGAGTCCGGCCGATGTTTTCACATAAGGCCCCGAACGATGTGTGCAGGGTTCCCGAGACACGAAACCGGCGCCCGGTACACCGTGCCACGTGCCTACCGCATCACAGCCAACCCCTCGGGTCAGCGCTGCCCATGGCCTCCAGCATACTACAAACACCAGAAACTACTTGCAACTCCTGGACAGAGGACAAGGGTGATTAAGAAGCCGAGAGGGTCCATTGGTTTCGGGCCCAATGCGTGGTAGTAACTGTTTCATGGATCACAAACATAGAACTCAGTTCCTGAGGATGGCTTTAGTGAGACAACCCACCATGCACTCCTACATGGCCTCTCACCGCTACCTTTACCAAATCGTGTTCACACACTTAGCTCACACACAGTAGGACATGTTCTTCACTGTTCCAATTCATCCCCAATGAATCAGACCTGACACAACTCTAAGCATAGCAGGCATGACAAACAAGCATGAATGAGTAGGCACAACAGGGATCAAACAACTCCTACTCATGCTAGTGGGTTTCATCTATTTACTGTGGCAATGACATGTCATGTAGATGATAAAGGGGTTCAACTACCGCAACAAGTAACAAATGAATCGTTGTTGTCCTAATACAGTAAAAGAGAGCAGGAGCGAGAGAGTGGGATTGTATTGGAATGAACAAGGGGGTTTTGCTTGCCTGATGGGGTGGTAGTAGGATACTGCCCTTCAGTTGGATATTCGTAGGTATCCTCAGAAGCAGAACCTACCACGAAAGACACATCGGAACACAATCATCACATGGCAATATGCAACAATATGATGCATGCTATGACATGACAATATGGGTGTGTTTTGGCTAATGCATTCTAAAACAGGTTGGTTTGAGTCCATTTGAATCAAAGATTCAAATGAAAGCCCATGATATGAAGTCAATTAATGCATTAGCTTGTTTCACTTAAACAGCAAGGTTAAAGTGTCTCGACATGCATTAAACCAATACAGATTGATAGATTGGATTTTTCTGATCATTTTTCATATATAACTTATTTCATTCTGAGCTACAGTTGAATTTATATGAATTTTAGAAGTTTAGGATATTTTTTTGGAATTTTCAGATATTTCTAAAATAGAAATAATCCAGAAAAGGGGTTTATTGCGTCAGCACTACATCATGGTGATGTCAGCAGGTCAACTAGGCAGGTCCAGGTCAAACCTGACCAGTGGGGCCGGCGTGTCAGTGGCTAAGTAAGCTAACCTAGATTAATTAGCACTAAGCTAGGTTGACACTAATTAAGGTTAACCTAAACTAGTTAATTAGCTGGGCGGGGCCCGCATGTCATTGGACTAGGGGAGGTCAAATAGTGGTCAAACCCGGGTCAACTCGCCGGAGTTGACCCGCGGCTCGTCGCCGGTGGAGCCAGAGACGGCGGAGGGCGTCGGGTTTCACCCTTCGGCGACCAAATGGGCGACAGTTTGGCTTGGCGTGATGTTGGTGCTCGTCCGCATCCAACAGAGCCATCAGCTCGCGCGGAGAGGAACTGAACGACAGTGGCAAAGGGAAGTGCGGTGGCCGGAGTTCGGCGAGCTCGGGCTCGGCACTACGGTGCCACGCAGGAGCAGCTAGAGGGGGTTTTGGGCTTCTGGCATTGCGCTGAGCATGTTTGTGTGCTCGGTTGCAGCTATAGGTGATGTTGGCCACGACGGCTGAGGGAGTCCTGGACTAGGGGGTGTCCGGATAGCCAAACTATCATCATCGGCCGGACTCCAAGACTATGAAGATACAAGATTGAAGACTTCGTCCATGTCCGGATGGGACTTTCCTTGGCGTGGAAGACAAGCTTGGCGATACGGATATGTAGATCTCCTACCATTGTAACCGACTCTGTGTAACCCTAGCCCTCTCCGGTGTCTATATAAACCGAATGGCTTTAGTCCGTAGGACGAACAATCATACCATAGGCTAGCTTCTAGGGTTTAGCCTCCTTGATCTCGTGGTAGATCTACTCTTGTAATACCCACATCATCAATATCAATCAAGCAGGACGTAGGATTTTACCTCCATCAAGTGGGCCCGAACCTGGGTAAAACATCGTGTCCCTTGTCTCCTATTACTATCCGCCTAGACGCACAATTCGGGACCCCCTACCCGAGATCCGTCGGTTTTGACACCGACATTGGTGCTTTCATTGAGAGTTCCTCTGTGTCGTCACCGATAGGCTCGATGGCTTCTTTGATCATCAGCAACAATGCAGTCCAGGGTGAGATCTTCCTCCCCGGACAGATCTTCGTATTCGGCGGCTTTGCACTGCGGGCCAATACGGTTGGCCATCTGGAGAAGATCGAAAGCTACGCCCCTGGCCGTCAGGTTAGATTTGGAAGTTTGAACTTCACGGCTGACATCCGCGGGGACTTGATCTTCGATGGATTCGAGCCACAACCGAGCGCCGCACTGTCACGACGGGCATGACTTAGCTCTGCAGCCGGACAGTAACCTGGAGGACGCACACGAGTCCGCTCCGATCTTCAATTCAGAGCCGGCTGCGCAGATCGAGGACGGGTGGCTAGACACCGCCTCGGGGGCTGCAACCTCTATGGCGATAGAGCCGACACTGACCTTGTCCCTCATGAAGCTCGTGACTCCGAGGTGCCGGACTCCTTGCCGGACTCTGAACCTCCCGCGCCCCCTCCAGTCGAATCCGATTGGGCGCCGGTCATGCAGTTCACCGCTGCGGACATCTTTCCACACTCACCCTTCGGCGACATCTCGAGTTCGCTAAAATATCTCTCGAACCCTGGCCGGACTACGGTCAGGACGGTTGGGATACGGACGACGAAGAAATTCAAAGCCCACCCACCACCCACTTAGTAGCCAATGTCGACGATCTAACCGACATGCTAGACATCGACTCCGAAGACATCGATGGTATGGACGACGATGCCGGAGACGACCAAGAACCAGCGCCTACTGGGCACTGGAAAGCCACCTCATCATATGACATATACATGGTGGATACACCAAAAGGAAGCGACAACGAGGAACAAAGGGACGTGGCAAAGGACAACTCCCCCAACAAACAACCAAAACGGCAACGCAAGCGCCGCCTGAAGTCCCGCCTCGATAACAACGGCACCCATACTGACCCAGCCTTAGAGCAGGGTGAAGCGGTGGACGACGAACATGCCACCAAGCAACCATCCAAACAGGATGGATTGGACAAGCAACCCATCCCCGGCGAAAACAACAGTCCAGACGATCTCATGCCCGACAAACCACCGGAGCATAAGAACCTTCATAAAAGGCTCGTCGCCACTGCAAGAAGTCTGAAGAAGCAAAAGCGGACGCTCAAAACAGCGGAGGACGCACTCAGAATGAGATGGAGCAAAGTACTCAATACCGCAGATAAATACGGCAATAGTCACCAGGCGAAGAGCTACCCGAAGCGCAAGTTGTTGCCCGAATTTGACGAGGAGGCCGTAGAGCCTCCACAGTCAAAAAACAAAGACGCCTCCTGGCCGGATAGATGACCAGATGACAGGCTAAGAGTGGCAAGGGGCGCCGCACACAAGCCGGCACACGATCCACATAAAGATCCTCGCAAAAAAGATGGCCCGGTCAGGTCCATCTACGGGCCAAAAAAGAAGGCTCCAGGGAGCAATACAACCCGCCGAGTGTTTGAAGACAACGGCACACCTAAATACAGGGTAGCTGCGCACCCACTATGTTTCACCGATGAGGTACTGGACCATGAATTTCTAGTGGGATTCAAACCCGTCGACATAGAGGCATATGACGGAACAACAGACCCCGGAATCTGGATTGAGGATTATATCCTACACATACATATGGCCAGAGGAGACGATCTCCATGCCATAAAATACCTACCCCTCAAGCTCAAAGGGACAACTCGGCATTGGCTCAAAAGCCTCCCAGAAAATACCATTGGAAGTTGGGAAGAGCTCGAGGATGCGTTTTGAGCAAATTTTCAGGGGACTTATGTCTGCCCTCCGGATGCAGACGATTTAAGTCACATAACTCAACAGCCCGGAGAGTCAGCACGAAAATTTTGGAACAGGTTCCTCACCAAAAAGAACCAAATAGTCGACTGTCCGGACACCGAAGCCTTAGCAGCCTTTAAGCACAACGTCCGAGACGAATGGCTCGCCAGACACCTCGGCCAGGAAAAACCAAGAACAATGGCCGCACTAACAAGCCTCATGACCCGCTTTTGCACGGGAGAAGACAGCTGGCTGGCTAGATGCAGTACCAGCGACCCGAGTACATCCGAAGTCAGGGATGGAAATGGGAAATCATGACACAGAAAAGATCAGCGCCGGAATAAGGAAAATGGCCCAAATAGCACGGCGGTCAATGCCGGATTCAAAAGCTCTCGGCCGAATAATAAAACACTGCCCCTCAAGGACAACAGTGACGAGCTTTCCAACCAAAACAAAATTTTGGATAGGATATGTCAAATACATAGTACCCCCTGGAGGCCTGCAAACCATACCCACAGAGATTGTTGGGTCTTCAAACAGTCCGGCCGACTTAACGCCGAACGCAAGGGGTCCGACACACCAAGCGAAGACGACGAACCCCACAAGCAGCACGCCGGAAAATAGAAGAATTTCCCACTAGAAGTCAAAACAGTGAACTCACTTCATGTGATAACACGGAAACATAGTGCGGCACCTGCTATACCAGGACACCGTCCGCAGAATGGGGATAGACCCTACCGAAATTCACCATAGCAGCACTTCCTTCAAAGGAGTGACACCTGGCCTTTACGCCAAATGTACAGGCTCTGTACTACTAGAGGTCATGTTCGGTTCATCCGACAACCTCCGTCGCAAAAAGCTCATTTTCCATATCACCCCATTCAAAAGTAGCTATCAAGCACTACTGGGACGCGAAGCATTCACCCGCTTTAACGCAATACCACATTACGCGTCTCCTATGCTTAAAATGCCTGGTCCATACGGCATAATCTCAGCAAAGGGTAAATCTGAGTGTTCCTTGACCACGGAAAACGTGAGACTGCGTTGACAGCCGCACACTAATCCGACCTTGCTGGTCAAAGCCCTGAAAACAGGTCATTCAGACCTTGGACACGGTTAGGCGAGTCCGGCATAAATAAACAAGGGGCTTCACCACCGCATACCCCTTTACAAGGGGCTGCACGTATAAACAATGAGAGCCAATAAAGCTCAAATCCATCATACTTTATTTTAACTACACCTTTTTGCACGATATTTTTCCAAACTAAGTTCTTCTCCTTTATAGATGAAGCACGTGCTACACCCGTCCAGGATATAGCACAACGGAGACACATGCGCAGACGTTCAGCAGGGACCCATTACAAGGATTCTTTTCAGATTAAGACCCTGCGTAAACCTTTCTTACTGTCTCTTGTTGATACACATCCCCTGGTTTCTTACCATAACCGAGGAGGAGGTTGGCGTTTTGGCATCGGCCGCGTCAGAAGTTCCCGCCCGTACCTGGACACTAGGGGCTTAGGGCATTGTTCTGCCCGGTATCATAAATACTGAACACCTCAGGGAGTGTTCGGCGTCTCGAGTTAGGCCTTATATGCATCAGCTCCGAATCATGTCTTTGGTCAAATGTTGGGTTTGCCCGGCTCCTGTGTTTTGCTGCCTTACGTTCCGTTCCATCGGCTAACGCGGCACCAGGAGAACTACTGCGATTGTGCCCCGGTTCGGCCGGGCGAGCACCTCAGTAGAGAAAGCCGAAAACTGACTGTCATGATATAGCGAGAGACTGGTCAACCATTCGATCGACTACTGGATTGTTTAGAATTCCTCCGCTTTGACGAAGGACCGCTTCCCGGTCAGGCACATACGCGCCCCGAGTTCAGAGAAACGCGGTGCCTCTAGGGGCTATATAGTAGACCCACCTTCGAGCTCCTATGGCTAAGTGAAAGTGATAAAGCATTATAGTCCGGTTGCCTAGTTTGCTACGCTATCGCCTCCTTCAAAGGACCAAGACGTTGGATTAAGTGTGAAAAAGCGCTTTTCTTTTTGCAAACACCCCCGCACCATGTGTGTGGGGGCTGAAGCCAAAGACTGCCATCTTTCAGGTTATACATACACGGCCGCACAGGAGATAGTTCAATACTTGAACGCACAAGTATAAAAAGCTATTGCTTTATAAACATGATCTCACAAATCATACACGTCATTTGAACATAACACCTTTCGAGCACTGTGACTCTATTAAACGAGCGCCCTGCAGGACTTCCTCAAAATAGTGCTAGGCGGGTGATCGGCCTTTGTCCGAACCTCGGGATGCAACAGCGGTGGCGTCCATCTCCGCCCAGTATGTCTTAACACGGGCAAGAGCCATCCGTGCACCTTCTATGCATGCCGACCGCTTCATCGCCTCGATATGCGACACCGCCCCAAGGAATCGCTGCAACAAGCAAAAATAACTCTCAGGCTTGGGCCTTTCCGGCCACAGATGAGCGACCACATTCATCATGGCAAGTCCGGACAATCTATTCAGCTCAGCCCACTCAGCCAGCCGATCAGTCAACGGAAGTGGACGCTCCAAACTATGGAATTGAGACCAGAAAAGCTCTTCCATTTCATGATCCTTCTGGCTTCGGAAGTGCACGACCGCGTCCGCCGCACTCGCTGCCAAATCCATACAATTGGCCCAACTGAGCATACTTCGGATCCGTGAACTTCCTACGCAGCAGAAAGGGCTTTCCAGCCGCAATATCTCCGGCCTGACGTAGTTCCTCCTTCATAGCCCGCATCGCACTATGGGCATCCTTGGCTTCGGCGGCGGCCTTCTTCAGGTCCTCTTGCCCCGCTCGGCGTTCTCTTTCAAGAACCTCATAGCGGTCGGTAGCATCTTTTAATTTCACGGCCATTCCGGCCATCTCCTCCCTGCTTTGGTAGTGTGCAACCTATTCGGCTTTTAGCTCTTCCGCTGCCTTCGAGGCAGCCGCATCACTTTTCCTGGCTTGCTCCTTGGCTCGAGCAAGCTCTGCTCGAAGGTCTTCCACAACAGCGGCACCATCTGCATCAAGCATACAAATTGTAAGGAACGGGCATCAGCTCCCTTACTAGGTGACCGCGGAGCAACCACCTACCCTGTGACTCGTTAAGTCGTTTATTGACTAGCGCGATGTCCGCATCCGCAACGTCGAGTTGCCGCTTCAGCTCGGCAACTCCATCAGTCCGGCTGGCCACCGAACGTTCCGCCACCTGCATAGGAAAGGCGACATCCTATAACTGAGATTATGATCCTCGGCACGCTGTCGCTTTCGACAGCATACCAAGTCTCAGGGGCGACTATCTATACAGGGTGCACTCCATGTGCAAAACTGTCAAAAGGTATGTCATTTTTTGCGTACCTCAAACCCCGTCAGCAAACTTCTGACGGCCTCATACAACCCGCTCTCGGCGGATGAGATCCTTTCAATCACCATACTCATTAATGTGCGATGATCTTCTGAGATAGACGCCCTCTTGAGCAAATCCTGCAGCTCCACCGGCCGTACTCCAGTGGGTGCCGAACTCCCCGGCCCCGTCGGACTCGGGGAGACCCTCCGTGACGACACCTCAGGGTCGTCCGCCCTGCCCGACGGGGCGGCAGATGGAGGCGTTTCTCTCTCCATCATCTCCGGACGAAGGTCCCCCGAAGATGAGCCCTGCTGAGATGGGCTGAGATCCGAACTACAAGGTGAAAACTTCGGTTACCCTTAGAAATAAAGTAGGGGTGTCCCCTGTTACAAAATTCCCCCTTTTTTACTTACAGCTCGCTGGAGGGCTGATTCCTCTGGGGAGACTGTGCGGCCGGGGCTCTCCCCTGCACAGGACCTTCCGTTGCGGATTTCTTTCCCCGCTTTGAGGCCTTGGCCTCCGGGTCTTCGGAAGCGGTCCTCTTCTCCCCATGGAAGGATGGATTCTCGATTCCCCCCTTACTGAAAGCCTCCTTGGCAGAGGTGGTAGTTTCCCTGTGCCCCCCATCGCCCTCCTCCGAAGGTGCAACCTCCAACATTTTGATTAACACGGGATCCGGCGTGATCTCAGGGAGGGGGGCCGGACACCGTATCAGCTTTGCTTGCGCTATCCACTCCTGTCCAAGGGATAGCTGGTTAAAAGGCAAAACCCATGATAAATAAGTGGACAATATGTCCAGACACAGGGCTACTTACTTGAGTATCCGGGCGATTGCAGCTTAGGCCAGCATCCTCGGTCAAGTCCGGACGCATCTCTTGCGGTCCGAAGAACAGTTTGTACATCTCCACAGGTGTCAAACCCATGAAGTGTTGGAGAGCTCGTGGCCCCTCCGGATTAAATACCCACAGGCGGAGGGGGCGACGTTTGCAGGGCAGAAGGCGCCGAATCAGCATAACCTGTGCCACTACGACCAGATTGATCTCCCTTTCCTGGAGGCCTCGAATCCGGTCTTGCAACAGGGGTACGTCTTTGGACGACCCCCAGTCAAGCCCCTTGTTGACCCATGATGTTAGCCGTTGTGGAGGGCCGGGCGAAAGACGGGCGGCGGCCTCTGCCTGCTGCCCCTAGGAGCGGTCATATGGAACCACTCCTATTGCCACAAGCCGAGCTCCTCCTGAAAAGAGCCCTCGGGCCATGGAGCATCGGCCCTCTTGCTTATAACCACCCCTCCGCACTCTGCCTGACGCCCCTCAATCATCTTCGGCTCCACCTTGAAGGTTTCGAGCCACAAGCCGAAGTGAGGGGTAGTGCGGAGGAAGGCTTCGCAGACGACAATGAATGATGAGATGTGGAGGATGGACTCCGGAGCCAAGTCATGGAATTTCAGCCCATAGTAAAACATGAGCCCCCTCACGAAGGGATCCATCGGGAAGCCTAAACCCCGACGGAGGTGAGACACGAACACGACGCTCTCGCCGGGCTCGGGAGTAGGAATAACTTGCCCTTGGGCAGGCAACCTATGCGAAATCTCGTAGGTTAGGTACCTGGCGTCTCTCAGCTTTAGCACGTCCTCTTCCCTGACGGAGGAGGGCATCCACCGGCCTCGTAGGTCGGAGCCAGACATTGTCGAAGGTCGAAAGTACCCGAATCTGGAGCCCTGGGTGTTGAAACTCGGGGTGTGGGGCGGATTCGATTGAGGACTGAAGAAAAAGAACGGGCTTTGGTCTCATTATAAAGAGGGAGAATACCAAGAGCCGTCCCCGTGACCGATTGGAACCCGCCCTCGATGGAGGAGGCGTGGCAACGGGCGCGGTTGGGTTACCCACGTCCGTATTAATGAGAATCCCGGAATAAGGGGAACACGATCTTTGCTTCGACAAGACGTGCCAAGGAAACCGCTTCGCTAAACACGCTGAGGTGGTACAATAAAAACGATTCGAGTAAAGGCTTGGTAGTGGTGTGACGTCACGCCACCAAATACGTCAACAGATTGAACTTGTGTAAATATTATTCTCTCTACGGTGGTATGTGGAATGTATTTTGCAGAGCCGGACACTATGCTGGTCTTCACAATCTTCTATAAATTATTCGGAGAAGGAACCCGCCTTGCAATGCCGAAGCCAACATGCACGCCGGACTCATCGTCATTGAAGCCTGGTTCAGGGGCTACTGAGGGAGTCCTGAACCAGGGGGTGTCCAGATAGCCTAACTATCATCATCGGCCGGACTCCAAGACTATGAAGATACAAGATTGAAGACTTCGTCCCGTGTCCGGATGGGACTTTCCTTGGCGTGGAAGACAAGCTTGGCGATACGGATATGTAGATCTCCTACCATTGTAACCGAGTCTGTGTAACCCTAGCCCTCTCCGGTGTCTATATAAACCGGATGGCTTTAGTCCGTAGGACGAACAATCATACCATAGGCTAGCTTCTAGGGTTTAGCCTCCTTGATCTCGTGGTAGATCTACTCTTGTAATACCCACATCATCAATATCAATCAAGCAGGACGTAGGGTTTTACCTCCATCAAGAGGGCCCGAACCTGGGTAAAACATCGTGTCCCTTGTCTCCTGTTACCATCCGCCTAGACACACAGTTCGGGACCCCCTACCCGAGATCCGCCGGTTTTGACACCGACAACGGCGACATGGCCGGCGGAGCCAAGCTCTCAGTCGGGATAGGCAACGGCATTAGCGGGAGGAAAAGAGCCAGGGGAGAGAGGGGATCGACGCAGCAGCTCACAGCAGATCGAATGAAGCGGTTGGTGAGCTCGGCGGCGTCCTCGTTGCTGTGAATCGAGCGACGGTGATCGTCGTTGGCCGAGGAGGGTAACGGCGGAGCTGGCAGCATCTAGGGGCTTCCGGCGCCTTCCGTCTTAGTGAGGATGGAGAGGGGGACGAGGTGGAGCTTCCTAGCACGTCGGCGAGGCGGGGCAATGGCTGTGGCCGTGGTGGAGCTCGTCGGCGGCGACGGCTACGTTCAGTCGCGCTCGGGGAAGGAACTAGAGGGTGAGGGAGAGAGCAGAGAGTGAGGGAGAGGAGACAAGGGCTTCGGTGCATCGTCGTGGCGTCGCTAGGAGGGGCCGGGGGAAGCAGGAGGTGGCTGGCGCAACGTCGGTGCTCGCCACACACCTATTTGTCCTCCTGGCAGAGGAGGAAGAAGACGGTGCTGCCCCTTTGGGCTGGGCTGCTACAGTGCTGGGCCACGTGGGCTGCAGGTAAGAACAGGTGAGTTTGCTCTCTTTCTCTCTTATTTCTATTTATCTATTTATTTGCTCTGTTTTGATTTAGTTTATAAACCAAATCATTTTTATAAATCCTGAAAATATTTGTGCGCAGTAACTGAATTGTTTCAAAGGCCCTCAGTAAGTTTCAGAATATTTGGAGCTACCAAATATTTTATAGGAATTAATAGCTCCAATTCAAATACAATATGAGTTAATTCAAAAATCCATTAATGACATAGAAAAGTGTGCACCATTTTTGGCAGAGGTTCTAGACCAATTCAAAAATCATGAACTTTTCTGAAGGGCATTTTGGGTTCATTGATAATATTTTTATTTTGATCCTAGTTGCATTTCATTTGGTGCTAGGGTTTGAACATCCCCATTTCAAGTATAAGCAAAATTTAAACATGATGCAACAACCAAGACTAGCCCACAAGCAAAGCTGAAGCTAGGGCTGTGACAATCCCATCTCTGTTGCATATCCTGCCTCTGCAAATCGTGAGCGCCGTCTCGTTGTCCATGAGCTTGCTCCCACAGAGGCACCAGAATCTGAAGAAGTTCCAGCTGTTGACCCCAACACAGCTGAAGACATTGTTCATGAAGACAAAGTAGTTGATGATGAAGTCCTACCTCAGCTCGAGCACCAGTTGGTATCGTCGCCTGCTCCAACAAGTAGTGAATACATTAGCATTGGTCGTCCATTGACGCGAATTGCTCAATATGACTCCTGGGCTGGGTGCCCACAAGAAGTTACCCCTGTTCAATATGAGACACCCCATACTCCACCAGCTCAAGTTACCTATCCGGTACTTGATGACGAAAACTACATGGAGACCACTCCATCACCAAAGGTGTCACCAGCGTTTCGCAGGATTCGCAAAGGTCTCAAGCCATCGATCTCCATGTCCACCATCCCAGAAGAAGATTCACAACAATCCAGCTCAGTGGCACGTCAAGTGTTCCCTAAAGAGAATCCTTCTGTGACTGGTCAAGCGTCTGAAGGTAAAGCCGCTGAAGACATTCCGGCTGCATCAGCCAAAGAAAAAAGAAGAGAAGAAAGAGAAAGAGAATCCACACCCCCTGTTGTTGATCAAGTCATTCTTGGAGAGAATGTGATCATGCTTGACCATCCGGTCGTTGACCAAATGGAGGTTGAACACAATGAGGCTGCCACCAACACTGCTACTGAAGCCAATGACCCTGTCATGGCTAAAGAAAATGTGGAGCCTGAAGCCAATATGAATGCTGAAGCTTCTGTGACGCCGGTCCTCACTGACGGTGCTGTTCCTCCACCATGGCCTCACACCATGGAAACAACCTTCAATCATGAAGGGCAGTTGGTCATAGTTTGCTGGCCAATTATGATTCCCCGTACCGCTCCAGGACCACAATATGACTATCATGTGGAGCGCATGCCTCAAGTTCAGAAGCCAAAGCCACGTCTGCCAAGGCTTCCAAGTGCTGTCACTACACATGGATCTTTCGGCGTGCTCAGTTTCATAGAAGACAATACATTCTTTGACAGTGCCAAAAACCCCTATAAGAAGCCAAGAATCTCATCTGACAGATTTTGGAGCCACCAACAACGAAGCTATTACTCTTGCATTCTATACAATTAAGACCGAATTTTTCCACACAGGCGTATGGATTGTGATGCTATGGCTGGGCTGCCATGTCTGCAAGAAGCCCTTGACTGCTTCAGGGATGTTGGTCTTCTGGCATTTGTCACTGATAAAGAGCACTGGAATGAAGAGCTTCTACTGTTGTTCTATGCCACCTTACATATTCGAGGCTACAATAGGGATCCAAAGACATGGATCCTTGAGTGGATGACAGGTGATGTGCATCATGAAGCCAAAGCTCAGGATATCATCAAGCTGACTTCCCTGCCCACTCCAGGTGAGCTATATGAACCTTGTTGTTTGCTTTATCAGAATGAACTGCAGAGCATATTTCAGAAGCCTGAGCTGAACATGAGCCAAATGCTTACATGATGAAGAATTTGCCCCAAGACACTGAATATCCAAAGGAATTCTTTGTTGAGGACCTAGAGTATCTGCCACGCACAATATATCACATTCTGAGGCATACTCTCTGGCCCATCAAAGGCTATTCATCTGAAGCCAAACTTGAAGGATCCATGAAGACTTTGGTGTTCTACATCGTCAATAGCATCAAATTCAACACTCAAGATTTCTTCATCAGACAACTTGCTGCTTCCGGGATTGATTTGTTTGGTGTGAAGTTCTCTGATCCATGGGTGATGTGGTTGATTAAGCTTCATTCAACCATAGACTATCATCCCTTAGCACGCAAATTTTCTTCTTGCCTGAGGTTGATATGTCTGTTGAAGCCATCTACTCTGAGCCTGCAAAGAGGCCCCTCCATCTTCAGAATGCTGAGTTCCAGAGCTTCACACAGCCCATTGAAGGTGTTCATGTGCCAAATGCTGCAATGCATACCTATCCCTTGGCTAGAAACCTGCGCCTACCGCATCGTGCAAACACTGAAGCCACTGCAAGCAGCATTGCCAAAAGGCCTCAGAAGCGTCCACGAGTTCTCAATGATCGTGAGCTTCTCGTGGCCTTACATCAAAAGTAGGAATATCATCATGATTGGCTAAAGCGTCAGATGAAGAGTATCATGGTGGATGTCAATCGAATTCGCAACTTAGCCACCAAGAACTCGTTTGTTGCTCATGAAGCTTGTCGCCTTTCCTGGAAGAGTCTCACTTTGCTCTGCGCTGAAGATGAACTTTGCGTAGATGGCTTCACTAAACACTTCAAGTTTGATTCCAGGACTCCACAAAATGCAAGCTGGCACCACACTCCCTCAATTGAAGATTCTGAGTATTCTTCTTCGGCTGCAACTGTTGTTGCGAGAGTCGTCAATGAAGAAGACGATGCCATTTCACTGACCATGGCTGCACTGCATCTTGACACTGCATCAGGCCCGTCTGCACCACCAAACTCCAATGTCGACCCTGCTGCTCTAACTTCATCTCCACCTGGGAACGAGTAGATACTCTATGTCTTCAAGCCTTTTTGGTCATTACTGACAAAAGGGGGAGAAACATATGAGTTGAGAGTCTTCAAGCGGGTCCATATGGGTGGTTGCTTAATTTTTGCTAAGTACTTACAACTCTCGTTCTAAAACTTTTGGCTTTTGAGTTGTAACACTTAAACTTGATGGTCGTCTGCTATTTTTGTTGCCACTTTGTGATGCAATGATAAATTCCGCATGAAGTCATTCTGCTGATGCCCATTTTCCATTATGCATATCATTATCTTCTTATATGCATGATGCATTGTCTTCACACTTTGAAGATGGCCTCCACAAAGCAAAAACCTTCCATGTGCATTTGCATTCAAAAGCAAATTATTTACATGCACATCTTCAGGGGGAGCCTTGTCATATGTATGAAGACAATACTCACAACACTGAACTTTCACATACTTTGATCAACTTTCACATACTTTTATCCTCGTTGAAAACTTCAACCGGTTTGTCATCAATCACCAAAAAGGGGGAGATTGTAAGTGCATCTAGTGACGAGGCTCCCCCTGAAGATGTTGTGAGTATTGTCTTCATACATATGACGAGGCTCCCCCTGAAGATGTGCATATAAATAGTTTGCTTTTGAATGCAAATGCACATGGCAGGTTTTGCTTTATGGAGGCCATCTTCAAAGTGTGAAGACAATTCATCATGCATATAAAAAGATAATCAAGATAATGATATGCATAATGGAAAATGGACATCTGCAGAATGACTTCATGTGGAATTTATCATCGCATCAGAAAGTGGCAGCAAAAGTAGCAGACGACCATCAAGTTTAATTGTTACAACTCAGAAGCCAAAAGTTTCAGAATGAGAGTTGTAAGAACTTAGCAAAAATTAAGCAACCACCCATATGGACCCGCTTGAAGACTATCAACTCATATGCTTCTCCCCCTTTTGTCAGTAATGACCAAAAAGGTTTGAAGACATAGAGTATCTACTCGTTCCCAGGAGGAGACAAAGTTGGAGCAGCAGGGTCGACATTGGAGTTAGGTGGTGCAGACGGGCCTTGTGCATCATCATCATGTTGAGCAGTGAGAGCAGGCAAAGTGGCGTCATCTTCTTCATCGACGACTCTCACAACAATACTTGCAGCCGTGGATGAGTACTCAGAATCTTCAATGGAGGGCGTGCGGCGCCAACTTGCATTTTGAAGCGGCCTGGAGTCAAACTTTGAAATTTTTAGTGAAGTCATCCGCGCGAAGTTCATCTTCAGCGCAGAGCAAGGTGAGACTCTTCCAGGAATAGCGACATGCTTCATGTGCAACAAACGAGTTCTTGGTGGCTAAGTTGTGAATGCGATTGACATCCACCAAGATACTCTACATCTGACGCTTTAGCCAATCATGATGTTTGTCCTGCTTTTGATGTAAAGCCACCAGAACCTCACGGTCATTAAGTACACGAGGACGCTTCTGAGGTCTTTGTGCAATGGTGCTCGCAGTGGCTTCGGTATTTGCACGGTGCGATAGGCGCAGGTTACCAGCCAAAGGATAGGCAGGAGTTGCAGCATTGGGCACATGAACACCATCAATGGGCTGTGTGAAGCTCTAGAACTCAGCATTCTGAAGGTGGATGGGCTTCTTGGCAGGCCCGGGGTAGATGACTTCAACAGACATATCAACATCAGGTAAGAAGACAATGTGATTGCATGCTGAATGATGATAGTCAACAGTTGAATGACGCTTAATCAAGCGCATCATCCATGGAGCATAAAACTTCGGACCAAACAGATCAATCTCGGAAGTAGCAAATTGTCTGATGAAGAAATCCTGGGTGTTGAATCTGATGCCATTGATGATATAGAATACCAAAGTCTTCATGGAGCCTTCAGGTTTGGCTTCAGATGAATGGACTTTGATGGGCCAGAGAGTATGCCTCAGAATGTGATATACTGTGCGTGGCAGATAGTCAAGGTCCCTAACCAAGAATTCCTTTGGATATTCAGCGTCTTGGGGCAAAGGCTTCATCATACTGAGCATTTGGCTCATGTTCAGCTCTGGCCTCTGAAAGATGCTCTACAGTTCATTATGATAAAGCGAACAACCAGGTTCGTATATGTCGGTGGTAACGACACCTATGGGATCAATGGAATCCCTACTACGGTCGGCGGGCACGGGGTTGTGAGAAGAGCGGGTCTAAGAGCCAGCACAAAGGTTGTTTACCCAGGTTTGGGCCGCGGGGATCGCGTAATACCCTAGTCCCGCTTTGGTGTGTATTTCGGTGTTCTTGAGCTAGCTATGGTGCGTGACTTGCTCAAAAGAGCCGAATCCCTCTCCAGTATGCCTCGGGCCTCCTTTTATAGAAAAAGGGGATGCCATAGTGGCACACAGGAGGTGGAAAGGGTACAATGCACAAGCTTATCGCCTATCATTATGGGACAAGACGCATTAAATGTGCCCCTTAGGTGTCCCCTTGCTTTGTTGCCTCCTCACCTTGCTTCGACACGTGTCCAGGCCAGCGAGATGGGTAGCGCCATGTAGGCTGGTAGGCTGCTGAGCTAGCGTGGCGGCAGCGTCTTCATGAAGATCTGCATGCCACCACGCAGGTGCTTGCTGAGCTGGTCTCGGGGCCGCACGTCGCCATGCAGGTGCTCGCCTGGCTAGCTGGACTGGCAGCTGCATGGGAACGGCGGTGGAGCCTTGGCGGGCGCGGACCTGGCCGCGGCCCCGCTGATGTCCTCGGCAAGGGTCTTGCCAGGGCCCCGGCAAGAGTCTTGCCGCGACACTGTGGTCGTCCCCGGCAGGGGTCCTGCCGGAGGCCTCGTGGGTTTCCTCGGCAGGGATCGTGCCGAGGATCGCCGCCTTCTGGTCCTCATCTAATCTGGTGTGTTTATTATCTTGACTAAGATCTGCATGCCATCATGGAGGCGCCTCCCGAGCCCTGGTTCCAATGTGGTTGATGTCGTTCGAACCCTGGGGCTCAAAGGTGGCGCGCTCCGCTGGCGTTGGGAAAGTTGCCCCGGCGAGGCTCTTGCCGGGGCCGCGGAGGCCGCCCTGGCAAGGGTCTTTCCAAGGGAGTCCACCTCGCCCTCTCGCTCTTTGCGTCTCCGTCTTGGCGTTGCTTTGATGGTCTTGTGGCTCCGGCTTCCCTCCTCTGCCTTGCTAAGTGTTACCGCGGGCGCGGCTCTGACTGCCCGTGCATAAGTAAAGGGGTACAATGTAGAGCCCCTACTTCTGTACACCGACAGGAGCCCCCAGGCCTGGGCCACACATAAGCACAACGCGTTGTTGGGCTAGGCCCAGATCGGTGCATGGGCAGGCGGGGCCGATTTTTACCGCGCTAACTTTTTCATCTGCCGCGCTTCCCCACGACCTGCATTGAATGCGCGATGTGGAGGGTCATGCATGACGTGGGGGGCATGCGTGGGGCGCCTGCTGCATGCAGGCGTCACGTCGTAGTAAATGGTAAAGAGGCGTCCCGCTCCTTCCCCATAAAAAGGAATAACCACAGGCGCGCTGCTCATTTACCCTCTGTGCTTTCTCTAATCTCGGCACCGCTGTCCCCATCTTCTTCCTCCTCGAGCTCTTGCTCCTGCTTGTCGCTGCTGCGCCCCCATTGCTTTTCATATACTCTTCACATCCATTTGATATACAAGAATGTTGTGATGGTTTGCGTAAGCGAGTAGTATGCGAATGGCTTGAAGCCGAGCCACAGGAGCAAAGGTTTCATCGAAGTCTATTCCTTCCACTTGTGTGTAACCTTGAGCAACGAGGCGAGCTTTGTTTCTGACAACTTGTCCAAGTTTATCTTGCCTGTTGTGATAGATCCATTTCGTGCCAATGACATTGTTCTTGTGAGGATCAGGACATTTGACAAGCTCCCAGACATTATTCATCTCAAACCGTTGAAGCTCTTCTTGCATAGCTTGAATCCATTCAGGTTCCATGAAGGCTTCTTCGACTTTCTTGGGTTCAGATATAGAGATAAAAGAAAAGTGACCACAGAAGTTTGCTAGCTGTGTAGCTCTTGATCGAGTGAGAGGGCCAGGAGCGTTGATGCTATCAATGATCTTCTCAATCTGGACTTCATTTGCAACCCAAGGATGAGCTGGACGAAGATTTTGATCTGACTGACTGTTGTCTTCGTCTTCAGTATTGGCTTCGGATTGCGCATTGTCTTTAGGTTGATTAGGTGCAGAAATGATTATCTCATCCTCGGCCAGTTCCTCTGTGGGTATGATTTCTCCAGTACCCATCAACTTGATAGCCTCACCTGGTGTAGCTTAATCTAGCACATTTGGCAGGTGCTCTCTTTGCGAGCCATTAGTCTCATCGAACCGCACATCTACAGTTTCAACCACTTTATAGTGGAAGAGGTTGAATACTCTGTAGGTGTGCGAGTCCTTTCCGTAACCAAGCATAAAACCTTCATGTGCTTTCGGTGCCATTTTAGACGTGTGATGTGGATCTTTGATCCAGCACCTAGCACCAAAGACTTTGAAGTAACTGACATTTGGCTTCTTACCAGTTAGAAGTTCATAAGATGTCTTCATGAAGAACTTGTGAAGATATACTCTATTGATGACGTGGCATGTAGTATCAATAGCTTCAGGCCAGAATTTTCTTGGAGTCTTGTACTCATCGAGCATCGTTCGTGCCATCTCAATGAGTGTTATGTTCGTGTGCTGCACGATGCCATTCTGCTGAGGTGTGTAAGGAGAAGAGAACTAATGTGTGATGCCCAAAGTATCAAGATGAATGTCGAGGCCAGCGTTCTTGAACTCAGTGCCATTGTCACTCCGGATGTGCTTGATCTTGATGCCATAATTCGTCATGGCCCGGTTTGCGAAACGTCTGAAGACATCATGCACTTCAGCCCTATAGAGAATTATGTGCACCTAGGTGTATCTTGAGTAATCATCAACAATAACGAAGCCATAGAGATGTGCAGTAGTAGTAAGAGTAGAGTAGTGAGTAGGGTCAAATAGAACCATGTGAAGCAGCTCGAAGGGACGTGAGGTAGTCATGATTGTCTTTGAGGGATGCTTGGCTCTCGTCATCTTTCCAGCTTCACAGGCATCACATAGATGATCCTTCTTGAACTTGACGCCCTCGATGCCAATGATGTGCTTCTTCTTCACGAGAGTGTACAGGTTCCTCACGCCCGCATGTCCTAGCCGTCGATGCCATAGCCAGCATTCTGAAGCCTTTGCTAGAAGACATACGGCAAGCTGTGGTGCTGCTGAGAAATCTACCATATACAGATCACCTCTTCGATAGCCTTCGAAGACTAGAGATTTGTCAGATTCTGTTAGCACAAGACAACAATATTTTCCAAATATCACAATCATGTTCACATCACAGAGCATTGACACATACATTAACTTGTAACCAAGGGATTCAACAAGCATCACTTTATCCATGTGCTAATGCTTTGAGATAGCAACTCTACCAAGACCCAATACCTTACTTTTACCAGTGTCAGCGAATGTGATGTGGTTCTTAGTAGATGGACGTAGGGTTGAATCCATAAGAAGACTTCGATCACCAGTCATGTAGTTGGTGCAGCCGCTGTCCATAGTCCATTCAGTGGCTTTCAGAGTTGTACCCTACAGTGCAGTTAGAGGGATATGCTTCACCAAGAGTATTGTGAAGCAGAGACATGTAGTGAACAAGCATATTATCAAAGTTTAATTCCTTGTTAGCCATGATAGGATGCTCGTCAAGGAACCTTGGGACGAAATACATGATAAGACCATCGGAGCATTTTATCTTGCGTCCCACAAGATGTTTTAGGTCTCTAGCATTCTCGTCAGAAGATTTTGCTTTTCGGCTGGAGACCTTTCCCTGCAAAAGAAGTTAATTCTTCTTAACCACCCACATTTTTAGGGGTGGCTTAGAAGCAATGAGTCTAAGTGCAGCATCTGAGAACTTTGGCTTGGGAGCCCTAGCAAATAGCTTCGCAGGAGGAGAATAGTACTTGTAAGAATATGCAGAAAAGTTCTTGTTTTTGTGAACATAGAGGTTAGAGGAAACACACTCATATTCATGAGTCTCATAGCGATTCTTCTGCAAAAAATTGGCATTAGGGTGACCATGAGCGGTCCTCTATCTGTATGAAGCCTTTGGACCATATGACGCCTTTGGTTGAGGGTTTGTCTTCTTCCCAGGTGGTGTCATGATGACATTCACGAGAAGCTTCTCAGGACAACTTTTGGGCACTCAAATCTTCTTCTGGGTGACCCATTCCTGCAGTTAGTACCAATGTACCTGACAAACACTTCACCATTCTGATTCTTAAATAGTTTATAATTTGCATCAAAGGATTCATCAATGATAACTGGGTTATCACAAGTGAAGCCAGATAAAGTAGATGGGTCCACTGAAGGATCCTTAGCAGCAACCCAGGTGATTTTAGGGTACTACTCAAGCATCCAATATAAATCATCAATGTTCATTTTCCTCTCGAACCCAACACCCTCTTTCCTAGGGTTTCGGTTTAGAATCTGTTTCTGGAGGACGTCGCACAAAGTTTGATGCCCTTTGAGGCTTTTGTACATGCCAGTCTCAAGAAATGTCTTCAACCTAGCATTCTCATTAGCAATAGTAGTGCATCCTCAGTAGAGGGGTTAGTTACCACATTAGCAGTTGAAGATATTGTAATATTAGAAGCAGTAGAACATTCAGCAACAGAGACAACATTGTCACGCTCGAAACACTTTAAGCATGGTGGAACAAATTCTACCTGACCAATACTGATCTATTGGGCGAGTAGTGAATCGTTCTCCTTTTGAAGATCTTTATGAGACACTCTCAGTTTTTTGTAGATCCCTCTTCCTTTGAAGATAATCGTAGGAAAGCTTCTCATGAGAGGCTGAGAGAGTTTCATGATGACTTTAAAGATCTTCGTACTTAATGCGAAGACTTTTAATGTCTTTGATTAAGGACTGGGTTCGATTCATTTCCGCGTCCAACAGGTCATCGCTTTTGTCTAGCAGCTATGTTCGATAGCAGTTTGTTGCTTAGTTGCAATTTTAGCAAGTGTCTTAGAGCTAGGTTTGGATTCACATTAAGAGTCATCTTCACTAGAGGTTTGGAAGTAGGCATCGCGTGAAGTTACCTTGGCACTGCTACCTCTTGAGCACTGCGTTGGTTTTCCCTTGAAGAGGAAAGGGTGATGCAACAAAGTAGCGTAAGTATTTCCCTCAGTTTTTGAGAATTAAGGTATCAATCCAGTAGGAGGATCCACGCAAGTCCCTCGTACCTACACAAACAAATAAGAACCTCGCAACCAACGCAATAAAGGGGTTGTCAATCCCTTCACGACCACTTGTGAAACTAAGATCTGCTAGAGATAATAAGATAAGATAAATATTTTTGGTATTTTTATGATATAGATTGTAAAGTAAAGATTGCAAAATAAAGTAGATCAGAAACTTGTATGATAAAAGATAGACCCGGGGGCCATAGGTTTCACTAGTGGCTTCTCTCAAGATAGCATGAGTATTACGGTGGGTGAACAAATTACTGTCGAGCAATTGATAGAAAAGTGCATAGTTATGAGAATATCTAGGCATGATCATGTATATAGGCATCACGTCTGCAACAAGTAGATTGAAATGATTCTGCATCTACTACTATTACTCCACACATCGACCGCTACCCAGCATGCATCTAGAGTATTAAGTTCATAAGAACATAGTAACGCATTAGGCAACATGACATGATGTAGAAGGATAAACTCAGGCAATACGATATAAACCCCATCTTTTTATCCTCGATGGCAACAATACAATACATGCCTTGCTGCCCCTGCTGTCACTGGGAAAGGAAACCGCAAGATTGAACCCAAAGCTAAGCACTTCTCCCATTGCAAGAAAGATCAATCTAGTAGGCCAAACCAAACTGATAATTCGAAGAGACTTGCAAAGATAACCAATCATACATAAAAGAACTCAGAGGAGATTCAAATATTTCTCATAGATAAACTTGATCATAAACCCACAATTCATCGGATCTCGACAAACACACCGCAAAAAGAGTTACATCGAATAGATCTCCAAGAAGATCGAGGAGAACATTGTATTGAGATTCAAAGAGAGAGAAGAAGCCATCTAGCTAATAACTATGGACCCGAAGGTCTGTGGTAAGCTACTCACAACTCATCGGAGAGGCTATGGTGTTGATGTATAAGCCCTCCGTGATCGATTCCCGCTCCGGCGGAGCGCCGATGAAGGCTCCAAGATGGGATCTCGCAGATACAGAAGGTTGCGGCGGTAGAAATAGGTTTTCACGGTGCTCTCGGATGTTTTCGGGGTATGTAGATATATATAGGCGAAAGAAGTCGGTCAGGGGAGCCATGAGGGGCCCATGAGGGTGGGGGCGCGCCCACCCCCCTAGGGTGCGCTTGGCACCCTCGTGGCCGCCTCGGCTGCTTCTTGACGTCCACTCCAAGTCTCCTGGATTGCGTTTGTTCCAAAAAGACCGGTCCCGAAGGTTTCATTCCCTTTGGACTCTGTTTGATATTCCTTTTCTTCGAAACACTGAAATAGGCAAAAAACAACAATTCTGGTTGGGCTTCCGGTTAGTAGGTTAGTCCCAAAAATGATATAAAAGTGTAAAGTAAAGCCCATAAACATCCAAAACGGGTAATATAATAGCATGGAACAATAAAAAGTTATAGATACGTTGGAGATGTATCAAGCACCACGTGCCATGAAGCAGTAGGTAGGAGCAGAGTCGTCGTCATCATCATCATCATCAGCGTTGGCTTCAATGCTGCGACCATTGTCTTCAGTGTTGAAGATGGACTTAGCGACGAACACTGACGCTAGAGCCAGGCTTGCCACGACTGAATCAGACTCCTCCCAAGACTCCACCTCCGCCTGCTGAGAAGTAGACTCCTCCTCAAAATCCATTTCCTTGCCAATAATGCACGAGCCTTACTTGATGAGGTCTTCTTGTGAGATGAAGACTTTGACGAAGACTTTGAAGAAGATTTTGAAGATTTCTTCTTCTTTGTGTCATCATAATCATATTCCTTGCTCTTCTTCTTCTTCTTCTTCTTCTTCTTCTTCGATTCCTTATCCCACTGAGGACACTCAGAGATGTAGTGGCCAGTCTTCTTGCATTTGTGGCAAGTCCTCTTCTTGTAGTCACGTGATGAAGCCTCGTCGTTCTTGGAGCTAGATCTTGAAGACTTGTTGTACCGATTCTTCTTGGAGAACTTCTGAAACTTCCTCACAAGCATTGCAAGTCCTCTTCCAAGCTCTTCAGGATCACCAGAGCTATAGTCAAATTCTTCTTCAGATGAGTTGGGACCATAGATATCACACTTCTCAGATAGCTGGAACTCATATGTGTTGAGCCTCTCGAGTATGTTAGACGGATCGAGATCTTTGAAGTCAGGACGTTCTTGAATCATCAGGGCTAAAGTGTCAAACGAGCTGTCAAGTGATCTCAGAAGCTTCTTCACGATCTCATGCTTGGTGATTTCAGTGGCGCCGAGAGCATGCAGCTCATTGGTGATATCAGTCAAGTGATCGAACGTGAGATGGACACTTTCATTGTCGTTTCTCTTGAAGCTGTTGAAGAGATTGCGAAGAACATCGATTCTTGAGTCTCTCTGAGTTGAGACGCCTTCATTGACCTTGGACAACCAGTCCCAGACCAGCTTCAAAGTTTCCAGTGCACTCACACGTCCATACTACCCTTTGGTTAGATGATCATAGATGATGTTCACCGACTTTGGGAACGCCAGTCTTGATGACATACGAGACATCAACATCAATGGCTTAAAGATGCATACGCATCTTGTTCTTCCAATAGGGGTAGTCAGTGCCATCGAAGACAGGGCACACATCGGAGACCTTGATTATTCCTGCAGTCGACATAGCTAAAACTCCAGGTGGTTAAACCGAATCACATAGAACAAGGGAGTACCTTGCTCTGATACCAATTGAAAGTGCTAGTTATCGACTAGAGGGGGGGGGTGAATAGGTGATTTTTATGCAAGTCTTCAAAACACGGTGGCTTTGAAGACAAACAGGTAAACTGAGCCTATATAGTAAGAAGAGGAATGAAAGCTACACTAGGCAAGCATTAGTCTAACATACAATATAATGAAAGCATGAAGACTAATTGCAACTAGGTAGATAGGATCAGAAAGGTAGATAGTAAGAAGCTAAACAGATAATAGTGTTCACAGTGTGAAGTCAAACATATCAAATAGGCGAGCAATGACTTCACGAAGACAACTTTGAGTAAGGAGAGTAGAGGATAGAACTAGTAGCCTGACAAAGACAAGGATTTGGTAGACCAGTTCCAGTTGCTGTAACAACTGTACGTCTGGTTAGGGAGGCTGAGATTTAACTCAGAAGCCCGTGTCTTCACCTTATTCCCCTTGAGTTAAGGACACCTAGTCCTCGTTCAATCACTCAGGTAAGTATTTGAGGTAGACTTACAAACGTTCACAGACTTCATTCACCGGCAGTCCACAATGACTCTTGGATGCTTAGAACGCGACGCCTAACCGGCTGGAGGATTCACATTCCTCAAGTGTAACAAGTCTTCAGATCACGCGGACAAAATGACTTCAGAGATGCCTAACACTCTTTGGCTCTGTGTGTTTTGGGCTTTGTCCTCGCAAGGATTTCTCTCTCAAATGCTTCGGAGGTGGGTTGCTCTCAAACAACAAAAGCCGTGCATTAACTCTGAGCAGCCACCAATTTATGGTGTAGGGGGTGGGCTATTTATAGCCAGGAGGCAACCTGACCTGATATGTCCAAAATGACCCTGGGTCACTAAGGAACTGACACATGTCCAACGGTCAGATTTCAAACACACGCGACAGCTTGGCTTGGGCTACAAGCAAAGCTGACCCATCCAACTCTGGATAATATTTGCTCTCATTGTGTTTGTTTGAAGACATAGGATTTGGTTGAGCATCACTTCAGTCACTCTGACTTTGTTCATTTGGACCCCACTTAACAGTACGGTGGTTCCTATGACTCAATAAGAAGAAAAGGAAACTACAAAACAACTAAGTCTTCGCACTCCATAGTCTTTAAGTGAATAGCTTCACATGTCTTGTGAATGTGTTCACGAACCACCATTGTCTCCAATGTCTTCACACATTTTTAGGGGTCATCTCTGGTAGGTAAACCGAATTAGTGAGGGACACTACCTGTGTTATCCTACAATTCTCACAAACACATTAGTCCCGCAACCATGTTTGTTGTCAATACTTCAAAACCAACTAGGGGTGGCACTAGATGCACTTACAAAGCTCGCATCCATTTGTACAGATCTTCAAAAACCCACTTCGGAGCATCCTTGGTCATGAAATGATGCACCAGTCTCGCCGACATGACAGACTTCACTAGGACCAGCCGGCCCGGCCTTCGTATGAGGCCCCTTTGCCAGGCCGGCACTAACTTCTTGGCCTTGTCCATGATCGGTTGCCATTCCCCTCATGTTAGTTGCCGAATCGCAAGCTGCAACCTGAGGTACTTACATGGAAACTCTCCGATGTTACATTGCAGCATAGCCTCGACTCGGGTCTGGTCCTGCTCATTGGCACGGATGAGGATGGCCGACGACTTGCTATAGTAAATCGAGAGTCCCAAAGCTTGTCCAAAATCCTTTAACACGCTCCAAAATCCTTTAACACGCTTCTGAGGGTCTGACAAAGAGAGCAACATCATCCACATAGATGGATACTCTTTGCATGACCGTAATTCCACGAAATGAACTTAGCACTCCCTCTTCTGCACCCTTGCTGAAAATCCGCATGAGGAACAACAGGGGGAAACCGAGTCTCCCTGCCTTAGCCCGCAGGCATGCATCACACTTCTCTTAGGGATACCATTGACAACCACCTTCGTAGATGCCATTCTAAGAAGGATCAAGATCCACCCAAGCCACTTCGCACCAAACCCCTTTCGTCTAAGGACCTCGAAGAGGAAATGCCAAGATTGGGAGCCGAATGCGCGTGAGATATCCAGTTTGAGGAATACACCTGGTTCTTTCCTTTCATCGATCTTCCTAGCCACTTGCCTCACCAACAAGAAATTGTCGTGCAAGTTCCATCCTTGTATGAAGGCCGATTGGTTGGCTGTGACTGCCTCCTTCATCCTCTTTCTTGCCCTAAGTGCAGGCATCTTGGCAAACAACTTAGCCGCACTATGCGTCAGGCTGATGGGGCGGAAGTCCCCCACTTCTTCCGCGTCCGGTTTCTTGGGAATGAGCATGATGTGCGCCATATTCAACTTGCCAAAGCCTTGACCGCCGCTAACATACAACTTCATCATAACTGCTAGAGCATCACGCTTGATGATGGGCCAAGCACGCTGACAGAATGCGTCAATAAAACCGTCCGGGCCCGGTGCACGATCTAGTGGCAACTCTTTTATGGTGTTCCAAACTTCCTCTTTCGTGAAAATTTCATCTAATTCTTGCAGATCACATCCCTCTATGTTCAAAAAGTCGAGGTCTAGACTTTCTTCCCTAGCACTTGCCACTCCCAACAGTTCCTCGTACGCTTCCGTGAACACTATCTCCCTTGGTCCTAATTCTTTCACAAAAGTGTCGACTGGTTCTAATTCTTTTGAAATGCATATCTGAGTCCCAAATCTTTTTAAGTTGATCGTCCAAGGTCCTAATATTGTCTCACCCCCACTAACTAGCTTGTGTGGTGCTTTCACCAGGGCCACCTAGACACCAGGGCCCATGCAGGAGTTTTGCTAGGCTGGTAGTTGGAGATTTATGCAATCTGCCCCCTAAAACATCTCTCCTTCACATTCCCCCGTCCCTAGGTCTTCTCCCATCACTCTGTTCGTTCCACAGCCACTCCACGCCATGTCTGCTACCGCTAACTCCTCTGCGGTCAAGCGCCATGGGAGGAAGTTGTTTGGTCCACCCATGGCCTTGGCGGCTCCGTCTCCACCATGGGCATTAGCTCCTTTGGGACAACCGCTGTCGGGGATGCTGTCGTTGGTATCGTGCCCTTGATGTAGATTCTCATTAACCATCTGCCTAGTTTCTAAATCTGACGCAAATCCTGGAAGGGTTTTCTACAAATGCCCTAATCACCATCTAAGATTCATGTTTGTCCTTTATTTTTTTTGCATATGGAATGCACTCCTCTGTTTCTCATCTGATTGATTTTGGGTGATAAGTTGAACCAAATCCTTGCCAGGACTACTACTGGGAAGATGGCCCAGATAACTACATGGATTTCTTCGTCAGGAATGAGCACATTACCCCTACAATTAGCAGTGCTTATTCAATTATTTTTTGACTATTTACTGTGAGGAAACAACCCCACAGTCCTTTATTCATCTCTCACAGTTCAAAGAAAAAGATACAAAATATTTACAAAACATCAAAAAAAACTCACCTAAATGCAAAGAAACTCACCTATATACAAAGAGCTACACAAGCCTATGGAAGGCTCTGAATCCAGCCAAGAAGCTTTGGCTTGATGATATCCTTAACCCTGTGCACTAACAAGGAGATATCGTGAATAAACAAGCATCTCCAAGAGCTAAATGAGGGTCTAGCATGCCTGAAAGTTTTCCCATTACTTGTGATCCAAATGCACCAAGCAGGAGTAAGGAAAACCTCGAAGAAGAAAGGATGTCCAAAACTAGTCTTGGTATGGAGCAAGCAGTCCACAATGTTTCCCTGATGTGACCAATCAATTTGCATGCTTATTCAATGTTGTCAGTGGTAACAAAGAAACAAATGGGAAAGAAGAGTGTGGAGCAATGAAGCAGAACAGTACTGGTTGTGTGGTGATGGCACATGTAATGAAGAAGATGGAAGAGTTGATATTTCTCTGTAGGAGTATTTTCATTGCACTAGTGTTCATGATTGCTATCACGACATTTGTAGTTCTTAAGAAATGAGAATGCAATTATGTAGTTGGTTAGAGATGACAAATCAGTGTTGGTTTGATGTATGCCATGGGTGTATGACAAGTACTTTAGTAATGGAAATCAAAATGCCAGTAGTGCACTAATTGGCATAGATTTTTTTGTTTTTCAGAAATTTGACAACATTTTTGTTAGTCTGTCAAAAATTGGCAGGAGTTTGTTTGTTTTTCATAAATTTGGCAGCATTTTGCTTGTTTACTAGAACTTTGGCAGCATGTTGTTCATAAATGTGCAAGCATCAATGACTAACAATACAATGAGAAATTGCACCAATTGGGGAACTTAAAAGAAGTCTTAAACTTAGCCACGTCAATCATAAGGTCCTAAGGTGCAGATCTTACATAGTTCAAGATCTGCAACATCATAAGGTAACCTACATAATTAGCATAACACTTTCATGGTTTGTGTGAAACCAATAGCAACAAGACACCATTAGGTTTCAGTACAAACCATGTACTATCCTAATAAGAGAAGAGAAACATGCTTATGTCCAACTTTTGCTTATGTCCAAAATATCTCCACCATTTGCTTCTGTCCAAAATATATCCAAAAAGAAACACTTCACTTCATTGGATTATGTCAACTTCACTTCTTAGCCTTTGCTCGGTTTTGTTTTCCTTGTTTTTTGTCACTTTCTTCCTTCTCTTCAAGCCAAGTGTTGCAGTAGTTTGCACTCTTGAAGGGGGCAAGGCATCTCTACAGGTCGCAATGAACTGGCTATTTGGCAGAGGAGCTGGCAAAGTAGCCTGTGATTGCTGTGTAGCTATAGTCTACAAATAAAGCATGTCCAACACTTAGTAATTACCAGGAAAGTCATAACAGGAAAGCAAACATTTCAAGAAAGTAATCAACACTACAACAATCACCTGGTCTTGTAGAATTTTGTAAGTGCATCTAGTGCCACCCCTAGTTGGCTTTGGAGTATTGACGACAAACATGGTTGAGGGACTAATGTGTTTGTGAGATTCACAGGAGAACACAGGCAGAAGTCCCTATTGATTCGGTTTAGCCATCGAAGATGACCCCTAAAAATGTATGAAGACATTGAAGACATTGGTGGTCCGCAAAGACATTCGCGTCGAAGATAATGATGCGTGAAGACATTCGCCCGAAGACAATGGAGTGCGAAGACATAGTTCTTTTCGTAGTTTCATTTTCTTCTTTCTTGAGTCACAAGAACCTTCGAACTGTCAAGTGGGGTCCAAGTGAACAAAGTGTGAAAACTAACGTGATGCCCAACCAAAATCCTATGTCTTTGAGTGAAGACAATGAGAGAAAATCTTATCGTGAGTTAGATAAGTCAGCCTTGCTTGTAGCCTAAGTCAGGCTACCGCGTGTGTTTGAAATCTGACCATTGTACATTGCCGGTTCCTCAATGACCAAGGGTCATTTGGGACATATCATGTCGGGTTACCCCTGGCTATAAATAGCCACCCCCTTCCACCATAAATTGGTGGCTACTCATAGTTAATGCACAACTTTTGTTGTTTGAGAGCAACCCACCTCCGAAGCCTTTGAGAGATAATCCTTCCGAGGACAAAACCCAAAACACCCAAAGCCCAAAGAATGTTTGGCATCACTGAAGTCTTTCTGTCCACGTGATCTGAAGACTTATTACACTTGAAGACTGTGATCTTCCAGTCGGTTAGGCGTCACATTCTGAGGATCCAAGAGTCATTGTGGATCGCTGGTAAATGAAGTCTGTGAAGGTTTGGAAGTCTACCTTGAAGACTTACCTAAGTGATTGGGCGAGGACTAAGTGACCTTAGCTCAAGGGGAATAAGGTGAAGACATGGTCTTCTAAGATTAATCTCAGCCTCCCTAACCAGACGTATA
Source organism: Triticum aestivum (assembly GCF_018294505.1). Classification (NCBI taxonomy): domain Eukaryota; kingdom Viridiplantae; phylum Streptophyta; class Magnoliopsida; order Poales; family Poaceae; genus Triticum; species Triticum aestivum. The sequence goes on from NC_057798.1 coordinate 344,878,541, forward strand.
GTTATCACAACAGCTGGAACTAGTCTGCCAAATCATTGTCTTTGTCAAGCAACTGGTTCTATCACTTCATGCCTTTTACTTACCATTTAGCTTAATGAAGCCATTGCTTTCCTGCTATGGTTAAATGCTTTGAGTGAAGACATTCACCCTATTTGCTTATTTCTCTTCACATTGTCTTCCTATTCTGTTCCGTCTACCTAGCTGCTACTTGTCTTCATGCATTCCCCATATTGTAATCTGACTCTATTGCATGGCTAGTGTAGTTTATCTTCCGCTGTGTTCTATTTAGTTGTTTTTTTAACTTCCTGTCTTGAAGACTTCCATAAAAAATGCCTATTCACCCCCTCTAGTCGATAACTAGCACTTTCAATTGGTATCAAGGCAAGGTTAATGCGGAGCATCCTACGAACATCCCCATGTACACTACGACTACTCCCCAAGCCCCAAGAGGACATATGATGAGACCTCAAGCATATGCCATTGGACACAAGGTTATCTTGCTCCACTCCGAAATGTCACTTTCCACATGTGAGACATGGCTACTACCTCAAACATATGTGCTATGCATGACCAGGAACCAAGAGGAAGACCATGGAGCAGCTAAGGAGCAAGTACGATCAAAGGAGAGGAGCATAGGCAAAGTCGGAGAAGAAATGGAGCAAGACAAGACTTGCCTGGATCATCTGGGCCCCCAGCCAAACGATCCGAACAGAGCTCGGATGATCTGGCTAACGTGCCCGAAGACACCGAAGCCAGCTTGCTGAAGCCGGATCATTCAGACACTAGCCCGGATCATCCGGACAGACCTGGACATCCGGACTAGGACCCGGACAACCAGACCTTCCGCGCCCTCCACGACACATCCAGACCGTCCGGACGCCGACCCGGATCATCCGCATGGTGCCTGCCTGCATGACTTGGGACGAGGCCCATGTAGCCCTTCGCTCCACTAGACTATATATACACCTCCTCCTCCTTTCTAGGGTTAGCATTGTGATAGCTTGTTTTGGAGATATAGCTTTGCTCACCCACTTGTTACTTACTCCTTTGGAGATCAAGGCCTCCTAGGAGAATATCCCTCAAGTGGATTCAAGACCCCTTCTAGGGAAGATTCCCCTTGTGGATTCAAGACCTTAACTCCTTCTAGGAATGGGATGAACTAGCTATCGTGTATCCCGAGGAGACTTGATCTTCCAAGGGTTTGCGGCCTCAACCTCAGCTCCGGCCTTAGATCCGAAACACCTCACCGAGTCCGAAGACGGGAGTTTAGAGACCGCCGGACTCTCTGTAGCAAGAGAGCTCAACACCGGAGATACGGAGGGGATCGTTTCACTGGCAAGACCGGAGTCACACTAGACTCCCTTCATCAACACGAAGCTAGACTCATCCCCGAACACCAGATCCGAACTCTCGAGGTCCGTGTTACGCGAGCTCGGCCAGGGAACTCCTATCCCGCCCTGCTCCACGGACTTTCGCTTCCATGTCCAAACCTCACTCTTAAATGAGGCCCTGGACTTAATGCGATCTCTCGCCATTACAGAAGGATTGGTGCCGAGGTACGCCCGGCCCACACTAGGGGCTAAGGGCGGGGAATTTTATGTCCCACCCACCACCCACTTTATAGCCACTGTCGAAGACTTAACCGACATGCTCGACTATGCCTCCGAAGACATCGACGGTATGGAAGACGATGCCGAAGAGGAGCAAGGCCAGAACCCGCCGTTTACCGGACGTTGGACGACCACTTCCACATATCACGTGTACATGGTGGACACACCCAAAGAGGACGATGGCGATGGTGGGAAGGGTCCCGCTGAGGACAAACCTTCTGAGGCACCACCAAAGCATCGACGTCTGTGACGCCACTCAAAATCGCATCGTGAAAAAGACAGCAATACCGACACCAGAGACAATAACACTCCGGATAACGCCAAAGGCCAAGAAGCCCCTATCGAGCCAACATCCGAACAGGATGATTGGGAGGATGGGCAAGTTAACCCCGACGATCCCGTCGGGCACGAGGACTCAGAGGATAGTAACTATCTACCAATCTCAGAAGAGGATGAGAGCCTCACCGATGAAGAATTCATCGTGCCAGAGGAACCCCTCGAACAAGAGCTCTTTAACCGCCGACTAATAGCCACTGCAAGAAGCCTGAAAAAGAAGTAGCAGCAGCTTCAAGCCGATCAAGATCTGCTCAATGATAGATGGACTAATGTCCTAGCAACCGAGGAATACGACCTCGAACACCCACCTAAGAGTTACCTGAAGTGCTAGCTGCTACCCCAACGATGAGTCCCCAGAGCCTATACCGCCAATGCGTAAAGCCATCGATGGACCTGACCGACCACCACGTGGCCGGGACAGAGTGGCAACTCAAGCCGAACAGCAGCCTGCACCACCTCGCCCTAGAGGAAGAGAGACAACAGCTGCAGGATACATGTATGACATGCGACATGACCTGGGCAATAGGGCCGGTCATACCAGATCAATATATGGATCAAGGGGGCGTGCACTAGCGTGAGAAGACGGCCAACAAACCTGGCGCGACAAGCACAACCTCACTCGGGCCGAAAACCGCATACGGACTTCATCTGAACTGCGTCGTAACATCGCCCGATACAAGGCGCCGCACACCCCCTATGCTTCACCGATGAGGTGATGGAGCACCAGTTCCCAGAAGGGTTTAAACCCGTGAAGATTGAATCATACGATGGAACAACTGATCCGCATTATGGATTGAAGATTTTCTTCTCCACATCCATATGGCTCGCGGTGATGACTTACATGCCATCAAGTACCCCCCCCTAAAACTTAAGGGACCAGCACGGCATTGGCTGAATAGCCTCCCAGAAAACTCTATTGGAAGCTCGGAAGACTTGGCGGACGCCTTTAGAGACAACTTCCAAGGCACCTATGTTCGGCCCCCGGACGCCGATAACCTTAGTCACATAATCCAGCAACCTGGCGAATCAGCCCGGAAGCTCTGGACCAGGTTCTTAATTAAAAAGAACCATATTGTGGATTGTACGAACGCTAAAGCCCTCGTGGCCTTCAAACACAGCGTCCGAGATGAGTGGCTCGCTCGACACCTCAGCCAAGAGAAGCTAAAGTCCATGGCAGCCCTCACCGCACTTGTGACCCGCTTTTGCGCGGGAGAAGATAGCTGGCTAGCTCATCAAAGCAATAGCACCAGGGACCCTGGCACCTTTGAAGCCAGGGATGGCAATGGTAAGCCACGACGTGATAAGAACAAGTATCGAAACAATAACGAAGACACGACGGTCAATGACGGATTCAGTGGCTCCAAATCCGGTCAACGAAAGAAGCCATTCAAAGGAAATAAAGATGGTCCATCCAGTTTGGATAGAATTCTTGATCGACCTTGCTAGATTCATGGCACCCCCGATAAACCTGCCAATCACACCAACAGAAACTTTTGGGGTCTTTAAATAGGCCGGCAAGCTCAAAGCCGAACACAAAGGGAAAAAGCCGCCCAACGAGGATGACGATGAAGAGCCTCGCCCATCGAACATAAGGAGGTAGAAGCAATTTCCCCCCGAAGTCAAAACAGTGAATATGATCTATGTCACCCGCATCCCCAAACGGGAGCGCAAGCGCACATTAAGGGACATCTACGTCGTATAGTTGGTCGCCCCAAAAGTCAACCCATGGTCGGCTTGTCCAATCACCTTTGATCGAAAGGACCACCCGACCAGTATCCGTCATGGAGGATTGGCAACGTTGTCCTCGACCCAATTATCGATGGATTCCATCTCAAGCGAGTCCTCATGGACGGTGGCAGTAGCCTTGACCTGCTCTACCAGGACACCGTCCGCAAAATGGGTATTGATCCATCAAGAATCAAGCCCACTAAAACTACCTTTAAAGGAGTGATACTTGGTGTCGAGGCCCGTTGCTCGGGCTCAATAACATTGGAAGTTGTCTTCGGCTCGCCCGACAACTTCCACAGTGAAGACTTGATCTTCGATATCGTACCCTTCCGAAGTGGCTATCACGCACTGCTCGGACGGACCACTTTTGCTCGATTCAATGTGGTGCCACACTATGCTTATTTATAGCTCAAGATGCCCAGTCCACGCAGTGTCATAACGGTTAACGGAAACACAGAACCCTCCCTCCGCAAGGAGGAGCCCACTAAGGCTCTCGGCTGAAGTACAGAGCGGCTTCCCAAGCCGCACACCTCATCGATCATTAAGCCTCCGGACTTTGTTAAAAGAGTCTGGACAGTCCCGCAAGATGACGTCTCGGTACTTCCAGAGCTGGACTAGCGGTTTCGCCTTGGTCGATCGCCGCACACACCCGTGGAATTCATACCGCGCATGCATCATTATGCACTAAAATACCCTGGGCATCAACGGAGGCACAATACGGACAGGTCTATAGTACGGTTCGTTCCTGTATGACCTTCCACCCTTCTTTCTCCGATTACCTTTTTTTTCTTACACCACAGGCGCATTAGAACCTATATATCCTATGGACTTACAAGGACTCTCTTCAAGCCCGATTCCGTGTGGATAATCGAAGATCATTTGTCACATCCCTAGTTCTGGTTTGCCTAGTGCTAGCATCTGGTGTTGCATCATGTTTATTTTTCCACAGAAAGTTGAAATGGGGATGACAGAAAACCCCCAACACCACTTAATCCAACTAGGGTTTACCAAAATCTTTTGCACTGAACCCAAAATGCCCTTCTAAAATGTTCATCATCTTTGCCTTGGTCCAGAACCTCTGACAAAAATGGTGCACACTTTTCTAGGATAATAAAGGGTCACTGAATTAAATCATATAGTATTTGCATTTGGGCATTTAAATGCTATAAAATATTTAAAATGCTCAAATAATCGCAAACTGAAATGTTTGCTGCTGGAAATATTCCAAACAGTGACATTGAGCAGTTTCATGATTTTTGGAAATGCCCTGGCATTTTTAATACAGCCCAAAACAGTATAAGAAAATAGAAAAATAGAAATTAAAAGAGAGGGCGAGAAACTGACCTAGCGCTTACTTGCAGCCAACCTGGCCGGCCTAGCCCGCCACCGCAACCCCCTCTACGGCCTTCGTCCTCGCGCCAGTAGGCAGGGGCGTGTGCCTGACGCGTGCGCGCACGCGCCGACCACCTCCTGCTTACCTGCTCTCCACTTGACTCACCTGAGGGCGCCATGCACCTCCCTCGACCCCCTCCATCTCTCCCGTCTCTCTCTGGACCCTCTCCCCCCTATGTTCTCCCCACCGAGCGCAGCCGTCGGTGACGCTCGCTGCTGCTGCGGCCACCGTGCTCCCCTTGCCTCCCATACGTGTCATCGAGCTCCGCCACGACATCGTCGTCCTCTCCATCGAGCCACGTGGTGCCGGAAGCCCCGTGGCATCTCCAACGCCGCCGTTTCCCCCCTCGGTCGTCCGAGATCGCCGCCGCCTGTACGTCGTCGTCCGTCCTTCCCCGATCCCGCCTCGACACCCGTCGTAACCGCCATGAGCCACTAAACCTTCCCCCCTCTCCATTCTCGCTCTCATGCACCGTAGCCGCCGCACATTGCTCGCCCGCCCACGCCACCGCCTGCGACCATCGCCGACGTGCCTCCAGCCACCTAGCGGTCCAGCCGTCATGATCAGCTCCCTCCCCGCGTCTTGTAGAGCACGTAGGTGACCCGCACGAGCTTCTCCGGCCACCATAGAGTCGACCCCGATCTCACCCGAGCTCTGACGACTGCCAAGGTCGACGCCGGTGATGACTCTGGCCATCTCAGGCATAGCCACTGCCACCACTCGACGCGGACGAGTGCCTGCGTCACGTAGATGCCCTCCGCCGGCCTTTTGTTCACCGGAGGAAGAATTCCGACGCCCTACGCCGTCTCTGGCGTCGCCGGTGACGAGCCGCGGGTCAACTTCAGCGAGTTGACCCGGGGTTTGACCCCGACTCACCAGAGTTTGACCCCACTGGGTCACTGACGCGTGGGGCCAGCCCTGCTAATTAACCTAGATTAGTATTAATTATCTAGGTTAGTTTAGTTAGTCACTGACACGCGGGACCCACTGGTCAGGTTTGACTTGGATCGGGTCAGTTGACCTGCTGACGTCACACTAACATCAGGCTGACACAGTAAATCTTTTTCTGGATTTATTCTTATTCAGGAAATTCCAGAAAATGCCCTAAACTTCTAAAATTCATAGAAATTAATCTGTAACTCCAAATGCAAAGATTTATACATGAAAAATGATCAGAAAAATCTAATCTATCCATCTGTACTAGTTTCGTGCATGTTTACGAAAGTTAACCTTGCTGTTTAGTGCAAAACACGATAAGGCACTATTTAAGATCGTAAATGAGTTTGGATTTTGAATCTTTGGTTCAAAATAGCTGAAACCCATCTGGTTATAGTTGCATTAGCCCAACACACTCATACTTACATGTCATGATCATGCATCATATTATGCATTGCATTGATTGCGCTTCCTTCTGTGTTGCCGGTATTTATCCCCTCTCGATAGACGTGGCTTCGACGATGAGTTCGATGACACCGATGAAGAGCTATACTATCTTCAAGAGTGCGAGGCAAGCAAAACCCCCTTGTTCATTCCGATGCAATCCCACCCTCTCGCTCCTGGTCTCTTTTACTGCATTAGGACAACAATGTTGCAACTGTTACATGCTGCGGTAGCTGAACCCCTTTTCCTCTGCATGACATGTCATTGCCACAGTAAATAGATGAAACCCACTAGCATCAGTAGGAGTTGTTTGAGCCCTGTTGTGCCTACTCATTCATGTTTGTTTGTCATGCCTGCTACTGCTTAGAGTTGAGTCAGGTCTGATTCATTGGGGATGAATTGGAATGGTGATGGACATGTCCTACTGTGTGTGAACACGATTTGTTAAAGGTAGCTGTGAGAGGTCATGTAGGAGTACATGGTGGGTTGTTTCATTGAAGCCGTCCTCAGGAACCGAGTTCTGTGTTTGTGATCCATGAACAACTACTACCAGATGTTGGGCCCTGAAATATGACCCTGCTCGACTTCTTAATCACCCTAGTGCTCTGTCCAGGAGTTGTAAGTAGTTTCTGGTGTTTGTAGCATACTGGAGGCCGTGGACAGTGCTGACCCTCAGGGTGGGCTGTGATGCGGTAGGTATGTGGCAAGGTGTACCGGATGCCCATTTGGTATCTCGGGAACCCTATATGTGTCCCTAGCACACCAAGCCACTGATTGATTTGTTTAAGGATAATAAGTTCTAAGTGCTAGTCCTGAAGGTACCAGACGAACTTGTACAAGATTACGTTATCCTCGATGATGGTTCCCAACCAGAACTCGGTAGTGTTTCGTTGTAAGACTACCATGTGATCATGCTTATCTGGGACACCATGTTCACATGTTTATAGCAGAACCAACTCATATTTTGGAGCTTGCTATCGTAGTTCATTTCCTGAGAATCCCGCAATGTCATCTCGTCGATTTGTGTTGCAAACCTTCATCCTTCCTTCTAGACTTGATGGGTCTAGAATATCATGTTACCATCCAGATCTGAGTCTCAAGAAGATATGATGGTTGGAACTTTTCCAAGATCTATTATTGTAGTATCTTGATTGAGGAAGTTGGCCACCTCCCCATGAGGATTACGTAGGATTTACTTCTGTACTTATTCCTTATGGATACTTGTGTTCCCGGAGGTCCGACCTTTTACTTGATGTTCTAGAGATCAAACCATATATATGAATAGGATACGCTGGCACATCAGGGAGAACATTAGAAGCGGAGTGCTAAATGTCTCTCGGTCGATCATCCAGATTTTCTTCCCTTGGCCTCGCTAGGGTGAAATATGAGAAAGTGTTATCTTCCTTTACATCTGCATGCTCCACCAATATCCATCATGGTAGTATGTTGTGTTGTCAGGATCCTTGACACAGATGTTGGTAAAACCTTGATGAATATGGAATTGCTCAAGTTCTTGAGAGCATGCGCAACCCTAGGTGTTATCATCGGCATTAACTAGGATTGCTCTCAGTTTCCTCGGTTATGCTATAACTTTTCAATAGTGGACTCACCCTCTACTGCTGAGCTTCTCCCCAGTTACCAGAATCATTCCCAGCATTTGTATTTTTCTCCTAGCTTGCACCGCCCTTGTGCCACCCTACCATGAACTACCCATCTCAGTAATTACTGACCAGGATCATTTCCAAGTGGTCCTACCATGGGTTCCATCCATCTCCGATGATAAGCAAAATCATCCATTGCGTTGTCTTCAACAAGCTAATCCACATCGTCTATTCTAGTTTGGGTATGCCATTCCTTCGAACTCCGTCAAACGATCATATGGGAATTACCTCAGGCTGGTATAGAGAATTCTATCGATCTCCGAGTCAAAAGTAATTCTTCTTGCCACTTAGGGGATGATTCTACGGGTCACCCTCCTCTAAGGTGTCTCGTTACGGTTTCATGACAACTCAACTCCTCGGTATGTTGACAACCATTCACCACTTTCTTAAGTGTGGAATTATTGTCTACCCAGTGAACCTTCGTCGTCTGTTTCACTCCATCCCTCTAGATGTATGCCTCGTGTCACAGCTCGAGAGAGGTTTCAATGACTCACCCCGTGAGTTGATCCTGAGTTGTTCGATCTTTGAGAAGATTGATCCTTCTAGAGTTTATCTTTTCCTCTCGTTGTCATGTTGTAGAGTTCACTGAGCAAGACATCGAGACAATGATGGTGATCGAATCAACGTTCTTATGAAGTACAACCTGGATCGTGAAGATTGTGTTAGTTTGCATTCCCCCTTCATCTTACCCCACGCTTGAATCTCGGGACGAGATTCTTGTTTAGTGGGGTGAGTTGTCACATCCGTAGTTCTGGTTTGCCTAGTGCTAGCATATTGTGTTGCATCATGTTTATTTTTCCACAGAAAGTTGAAATGGGGATGACAGAAAACCCCCAGCACCACTTAATCCAACTAGGGTTTACCAAAATCTTTTGCACTGAACCCAAAATGCCCTTCTAAAATGTTCATCGTCTTTGCCTTGGTCCAGAACCTCTGACAAAAATGGTGCACACTTTTCTAGGACAATAGAGGGTCACTGAATTCAATCATATAGTATTTGCATTTGGGCATTTAAATGCTATAAAATATTTAAATGCTCAAATAATCACAAACTGAAATGTTTGCTGCTGGAAATATTCCAAACAGTGACATTGAGCAGTTTCATGATTTTTGGAAATTCCCTAGCATTTTTAATAAAGCCCAAAACAGTATAACAAAATAGAAAAATAGAAATTAAAAGAGAGGGAGAGAAACTAACTTGGCGCTTACCTGCAGCCCACCTGGCTGGCCCAACCGGCCCAGCCCGCCACCTCAGCCCCCTCTGTCGCCTTCCTCCTCGCGCCAGTAGGCAGGGGCGTGTAACACCCACGATGCGGCTATATCTCCCACATGTCGAGGCACGATTTAGAGGCATAACCGCATGGTGGTTTTGTCGCAAGAAGGGTCATCTTCACACAATCCCATGTAATGAACAAGAAAGGGGTTAAAGAGTTGGCTTACAATCGCCACTTCACACAATGAACATATAATTCATACATCATTCAGAGTACACACATTGTTCGACTACGGATGAAACCAAAAGAGAAGAAGATAACCCAACTGCTAGATCCCCGATCGTCCCAACTGGGCTCCACTACTGATCAACATGAAACGAAACATAACAACAACCAAGATCTTCGTTGAGCTCCCATCTGAGCTCGGTTGCATCACCTGCACTGATATCATCAGCACCTGCAACTGTTGTGGTAGTATCTGGTGAATCACGAGGACTCAGCAATCTCAAAACACGCGAGATCAAGACTATTTAAGCTTATGGGTACGAAGTGGTAATGAGGTGGAGTTGCAGCCAGCACTAAGCAAATATGGTGGCTAACATACGTAAATAAGAGCGAGAAGAGAAGCAGCGGAACGGTCGAGAAGCTAGAAGTGATCAAGAAGTGATCCTGAATCTACTTACGCACAATCATAACACAAAGACCATGTTCACTTCCCGGACTCCGCCGAAAAGAGACCATCACGGCTACACACGTGATGATGCGTTTTAATTAAGTTAAGTTTCAAGTTCTCTACAACCGGATATTAACAAATTCCCATCCGCCACATAACCGTGGGCACGGCTCTCGAAAGTTTATACCCTGCAGGGGTGTCCCAACTTAGCCCATCACAAGCTCTCACGATCAGCGAAGGATATTCCTTCTCCCGGGAAGACCCGATTAGCCTCGCAATCCCGGTTACAAGACATTTTGACAATGGTAAAACAAGACCAGCAAGACCGCCCGATGTGCCGACAAATCCCAATAGGAGTCGCACGTATCTCGTTCTTAGGGCACACCGGATGAGCCAGACGTCGGGTTGGCATAGACCCTGGTTGCCCAGGGGGCGCTGGACATCACTCGGTTCGGACCAACACTTGGAGAAGCACTGGCCCGGGGGGGGGGGGGGGGGGTTAAAAATAAAGATGACCCTCGGGCTCGCGAAAACCCAAGGGAAAGTTAGCAGGTTGTTAGGCAAATGTAAAACCAAGGTTGGGCCTTGCTGGAGGAGTTTTATTCAAAGCGAACTGTCAAGGGGTTCCCATAAACCCGACCGCGTAAGGAACGCAAAATCAAGGAACATAACACCGGTATGACGGAAACTAGTACGACAAGAGTGGAACAAAACACCAGGCATAAGGCCAAGCCTTCCAGCCTTTACCAAGTATATAGGTGCATTAATAAAATAAGAGATATTGTGATATCCCAACATAATCCTGTTCCAACATGGAGCAATCTTCACCTTCACCTACAACTAACAATGCTATAAGAAGGGCTGAGCAAAAGCGGTAACATAGCCAAACAACGGTTTGCTAGGAAGGGTGAAAAGGTTAGAGGCTGACATGGCAACTTGGGAGGCATGGTAAACAAGTGATAGGTAGCGCAGCATAGCGCCGCAGCATAGTGATAGAACGAAGCAACTAACAAGCAAAGATATAAGTGATATCGAGTGTAATGGTCATCTTGCCTGAAATCCTGCCAGGAAGAAGACCAAATCCAAGAAGTAGACAAACCAACGTAGTCGAACGGATCCTCACAATCACAACGTTACCGGAAATAAGAAGCAACACTGGAAAGAAGCAAACAACATAGTAAACAACCATCACATAAGCATGGCATGATGCACAATCAAGTATGATGCATGTCCGGTTTAAATAGGCATGGCATGGCAAAGTGCAACAAACAATACTACAAGTTAAGTGGAGCTCAATATGCAACAAGTTGCATATTGACGAAATACCACATTCGAGTTATTTAGTTCGCTCTCGTTTAGGTACAACAATATTGAATGTTGTTAAACATGGAAGAGGTGAAACATAAGCAAACTAACTATTTAGGCAAGTTTAAATGAGTCCGGAAACAACAAACAACAATTCCGGAAAATCCTCATGTGCATATTTCGAATTTGGTACTGTTCTACTCTAAACCATATTTTAATGTTGTTATAAGCAATAAAACAAAGTGCACCAAGTTAATCTATGCATTTTTCCACCCCATTTACATATAAAGTTTATTAAATTCAGAGCTACGGTTATTTAGTTATGAAATAAAGCATTTTAGCATGTCATTTAAGCAAATAAACACAAACAACATTTTAAACATTTCAAACATGGATGAAAATTGAATATTATGAAACTAGATGAAATTCTAAGCATTTTCAAATATAAATTATTAACATAAGATGCATGGTTAATTAGTTATTAGATGCATGAACACTAGGGGTTTTCCTCTCGTTGTCATGTAGTAGAGTTCACTGAGCAAGACATCGAGACAATGATGGTGATCGAATCGACGTTCTTATGAAGTACAACCTGGATCGTGAAGATTGTGTTAGTTTGCATTCCCCCTTCATCTTACCCCACGCTTGAATCTCGGGACGAGATTCTTGTTTAGTGGGGTGAGTTGTCACATCCCTAGTTCTGGTTTGCCTAGTGCTAGCATACTGTGTTGCATCATGTTTATTTTTCCACAGAAAGTTGAAATGGGGATGACAGAAAACCCCCAGCACCACTTAATCCAACTAGGGTTTACCAAAATCTTTTGCACTGAACCCAAAATGCCCTTCTAAAATGTTCATCGTCTTTGCCTTGGTCCAGAACCTCTGACAAAAATGGTGCACACTTTTCTAGGACAATAGAGGGTCACTGAATTCAATCATATAGTATTTGCATTTGGGCATTTAAATGCTATAAAATATTTAAATGCTCAAATAATCACAAACTGAAATGTTTGCTGCTGGAAATATTCCAAACAGTGACATTCAGCAGTTTCATGATTTTTGGAAATGCCCTGGCATTTTTAATAAAGCCCAAAACAGTATAACAAAATAGAAAAATAGAAATTAAAAGAGAGGGAGAGAAACTAACTTGGCGCTTACCTGCAGCCCACCTGGCTGGCCCAACCGGCCCAGCCCGCCACCTCAGCCCCCTCTGTCGCCTTCCTCCTCGCGCCAGTAGGCAGGGGCGTGTAACACCCACGATGCGGCTATATCTCCCACGCGTCGAGGCATGATTTAGAGGCATAACCGCATGGTGGTTTTGTCGCAAGAAGGGTCATCTTCACACAATCCCATGTAATGAACAAGAAAGGGGTTAAAGAGTTGGCTTACAATCGCCACTTCACACAATGAACATATAATTCATACATCATTCAGAGTACACACATTGTCCGACTATGGATGACACCAAAAGAAAAGAAGATAACCCAACTGCTAGATCCCCGATCGTCCCAACTGGGCTCCACTACTGATCAACATGAAACGAAACATAACAACAACCAAGATCTTCGTTGAGCTCCCATCTGAGCTCGGTTGCATCACCTGCACTGATATCATCGGCACCTGCAACTGTTGTGGTAGTATCTGGTGAATCACGAGGACTCAGCAATCTCAAAACCCACGAGATCAAGACTATTTAAGCTTATGGGTATGAAGTGGTAATGAGGTGGAGTTGCAGCCAGCACTAAGCAAATATGGTGGCTAACATACGCAAATAAGAGCGAGAAGAGAAGCAACGGAACGGTCGAGAAGCTAGAAGTGATCAAGAAGTGATCCTGAATCTACTTACGCACAATCATAACACAAAGACCATGTTCACTTCCCGGACTCCGCCAAAAAGAGACCATCACGGCTACACACGGGTTGATGCATTTTAATTAAGTCAAGTTTCAAGTTCTCTACAACCGGATATTAACAAATTCCCATCTGCCACATAACCGTGGGCACGGCTCTCGAAAGTTTATACCCTGCAGGGGTGTCCCAACTTAGCCCATCACAAGCTCTCACGATCAGCGAAGGATATTCCTTCTCCCGGGAAGACCCGACTAGCCTCGCAATCCCAGTTACAAGACATTTTGACAATGGTAAAACAAGACTAGCAAGACCGCCCGATGTGCCGACAAATCCCGATAGGAGTCGCACGCATCTCGTTCTTAGGGCACACCAGATGAGCCAGACATCGGGTTGGCATAGACCCTGGTTGCCCAGGGGGCGCTGGACATCGCTCGGTTCGGACCAACACTTGGAGAAGCACTGGCCCGGGAGGGGGGGGGGGGTTAAAAATAAAGATGACCCTCGGGCTCGCAAAAACCCAAGGGAAAGTTAGCAGGTTGTTAGGAAAATGTAAAACCAAGGTTGGGCCTTGCTGGAGGAGTTTTATGCAAAGCAAACTGTCAAGGGGTTCCCATAAACCCGACCGCGTAAGGAACAAAAAATCAAGGAACATAACACCGGTATGACGGAAACTAGTACGACAAGAGTGGAACAAAGCACCAGGCATAAGGCCAAGCCTTTCACCCTTTACCAAGTATATAGGTGCATTAATAAAATAAGAGATATTGTGATATCCCAACATAATCCTGTTCCAACATGGAGCAATCTTCAACTTCACCTACAACTAACAATGCTATAAGAAGGGCTGAGCAAAAGCGGTAACATAGCCAAACAACGGTTTGCTAGGAAGGGTGAAAAGGTTAGGGGCTGACATGGCAACTTGGGAGGCATGGTAAACAAGTGATAGGTAGCGCAGCATAGCGCCGCAGCATAGTGATAGAACGAAGCAACTAACAAGCAAAGATATAAGTGATATCGAGTGTAATGGTCATCTTGCCTGAAATCCTGCCAGGAAGAAGACCAAATCCAAGAAGTAGACAAACCAACGTAGTCGAACGGATCCTCACAATCACAACGTTACCGGAAATAAGAAGCAACACTGGAAAGAAGCAAACAACATAGTAAACAACCATCACATAAGCATGGCATGATGCACAATCAAGTATGATGCATGTCCGGTTTAAATAGGCATGGCATGGCAAAGTGCAACAAACAATACTACAAGTTAAGTGGAGCTCAATATGCAACAAGTTGCATATTGACGAAATACCACATTCGAGTTATTTAGTTCGCTCTCGTTTAGGTACAACAATATTGAATGTTGTTAAACATGGAAGAGGTGAAACATAAGCAAACTAACTATTTAGGCAAGTTTAAATGAGTCCGGAAACAACAAACAACAATTCCGGAAAATCCTCATGTGCATATTTCGAATTTGGTACTGTTCTACTCTAAACCATATTTTAATGTTGTTATAAGCAATAAAACAAAGTGCACCAAGTTAATCTATGCATTTTTCCACCCCATTTACATATAAAGTTTATTAAATTTGGAGCTACGGTTATTTAGTTATGAAATAAAGCATTTTAGCATGTCATTTAAGCAAATAAACACAAACAACATTTCAAACATTTCAAACATGGATGAAAATTGAATATTATGAAACTAGATGAAATTCTAAGCATTTTTCAAATATAAATTATTAACATAAGATGCATGGTTAATTAGTTATTAGATGCATAAACACTAGGGGTTTTTCTGTAAAAATGTAAATCACTGGATAATGCTAAATTCACAGAACTGAAAAAAACATGACACGGGACAGTTCTGCTGGGTGCTGGGCTGGGGCTCTCACCATGGGCCAAGGCTCGGTTCGATGGAGAGAGAGGCTAGAAGGGGGCGCTAGGCCTGCTTGCTGGTGGCCCACGCGGCCGCTGAAGCTGGGCCAGGGGCGCTGGCTGCGGTTGTCGATCTGGAGGTGGTCAACGCGCTCGGGAAAGCTGACCCCATTGATGCAGGCGCGCGGCTAGAGACGAACAGTGGCCGCGCCTATAGGGCAAGCAGGGCTCAAAGCAGACAGGTTCGAGCGCCCTGGGACGATGCAGAGGAGCAGCGCCGGCGGGAATCTGGCGGAGATGCACCGGGCGAGGCCGAGAGTGGAGGAAGCGGGGCGGCACAGGGTCCTGGATGGCGGAGAGGCAAACGGCGGCGGGGACGGAGCTGCAGTAGGCTCCGACGTGGTAGGGGACTTGGCGGTGGGATCTGGCGAGGAGGCGTTGGAGATGGCCGGATCCGTGGCCAGGGCGACGGTGGAGCTCCATTCTGAGGTAGCCCGTGAGTAGAGACGAGGCGGGGTCCTAGTTCAGAGAGAGAGAGAGACGTGAGAGGAGGGACTAGAAAGCAGGGGAGGGGAAGGAAGGAGCGACGCGGGGCTCATCTGCTGGTTCGGTCGGCCGGCGACGAGGCGAATAAGGAGGGTGGCTGGCGTCCTCACGGTCCTCGTTGGAGGAGGAGCTTGGGTCGGCTGGGGCCCCGGGCATGAGGGTTCCCGATTGGGAGGAGCTGCTGTGGTCGTGGACGAAGGTGGCTGCGCTGCTGCTGCTTGGGTGGAGGAGAGGTGCGGGGCTCGGGGAAGGAGCACGACATGGAGGAGCACGACACAGGGGCTGGTCCTGCTGGTGGTGCTCCACAGCAGAGGGAGCTCCGGTGGTGCTGCTGCTTGCGGCGGCACGCGGGAATCAGAAGAGGTTGCGGGCTCGGGCATGGAATGGATCGAGGGGAAGGTGGAGGCTGGTTGGTGGGTGGAGGAAAACGCGGAGAAGGGGGGATCTCGAGGGGTATTTGTGGAGTTGCGGCGGCGATGATATGGATGGGACAGCCTGCCTAAAATCTAGGGTTAGGCTGCTTATATAGCAGGTAGGATCATGTTAGGGTTAATTCGGTCCGTCCGATTATAATCGGGCGGTCGAGAATAAATAGGTAGTGAGTCCAAATAAGAAAACGGAGATGTTTTATAGATGTTTGGGGATGATCCAGAACCAACGGTAATGACTAGCTCGGTTCGCATTCGGGTAAGTTTCGGACCAGCGCAAGAGGGGGGTGGTGGTTGTGCAGAGAGGTTAGGTGGTTTGACAAGAGGGAAACACAAACACGGTTGGTCTCGGAACGGTCAACGAAGGCAAGGGGGATGCGACAACCACGAACGACTACGAGTTTTATGAAACCATGCGGATGCAGTGCGGATGATGCTATGAGATGAGATGCATGACATGAACAAAATGCAAAACAAAAGACAAAAACCCAACCACGAAGGAAATAACATATCACATAGACGGAAATGGCAAGAGTTGGAGTTACAATATGGAAAGTAACATCCGGGGTGTTACAGGGCATGTGCCCGACACGCGCGCGCACGCGCCGGCCACCTCCTGCTTACCTGCTCGCCGCTAGACTCACCAAAGGGTGCCACACACCTCTCTCGACCCCTGCATCTCTCCCCTCTCTCTCTGGACCCTCTCCCCTCCTCTGTTCTCCCCACCGAGCGCAACCGTCACCGCCGCTCGCTGCTGCCGCAACCACCGTGCTCCCCTCACCTGCCAGACGTGTCCCCGAGCTCTGCCACGATGCCGTCGCCCTCTCCACCGAGCCACGTGGTGCCGGAAGCCCTGTGGCATCTCCAACGCCACCGTTTCCCCCTCGGCGTCCGAGATTGCCGCCGTCCGTCCTTCCCCGAGCCCACCTCGACGCCCATCGTAACTGCCGTGAGCAACTGAACCTTTCCCCCCTCTCTGTTCTCGCTCTCGTGTGCTGTAGCCGCCGCACCTTGCTCGCCCGCACGCGCCGCCGCCTGCGACCGTCGCAGACGTGCTTCCGGGAACCTAGCGGTCCGGTCGTCGTGCTCAGCTCCCTCCCTGCACTGCATAGAGCATGTAGGTGCCCTGCACGAGCTTCCTCGGCCACGGTAGCGTTGACCCCGAGCTCACCCGAGTTCCAGCAACCGCCAAGGTCGACGCCGGTGACGACTCCGGCCATCTCAGGCCCAGCCACTGCCACCACTGGACGCGGACGAGTGCCCGGGTCACGTAGATGCCCTCCGCCGACCTTTTGGTCGGCGGAGGAGGAATTCGGACGCCCTCCGCCGTCTCTAGCATCGCCGGTGATGAGCCGCGGGTCAACTCTGGTGAGTTGACCCGAGGTTTGACCCCGTCTGACCAGAGTTTGACCCCACTGGGTCACTGACGCGTGGGGCTAGCCCTGCTAATTAACCTAGATTACTGTTAATTAACTAGGTTAGTTCGGTTAGCCACTGACACGCGGGACCCACTAGTTAGGGTTGACCTGGATCGGGTCAGTTGACCTGTTGACATCACACTGACGTCAGGCTGACGCAGTAAATCTTTTTCTAGATTTATTCTTATTCAGGAAATTCCAAAAAATGCCCTAAAGTTCTAAAAATCATAGAAATTAATCTATAACTCGAAATGCAAAGATTTATATGTGAAAAATGATCAGAAAAATCCAACCTATCCATCTATACTGGTTTCATGCATGTTTAGGGAAGTTAACCTTGCCTATTAGTGCAAAACATGATAAGGCACTATTTAAGATCACAAATGAGTTTGGATTTTGAATCTTTAGTTCAAAATAGCTCAAACCCATCTGGTTATAGTTGCATTAGCCCAACACACTCATACTACCATGTCATTATCATGCATCATATTCTGCATTGCATTGATTGTGTTTCCTTCTATGGTGATGAACATGTCCTACTGTGTGTGAGCTAAGTGTGTGAACATGATTTGGTAAAGGTAGCGGTCAGAGGCCATGTAGGAGTACATGGTGGGTTGTCTCATTGAAGCCGTCCTCTGGAACTGAGTTTTGTGTTTGTGATCCATGAACAGCTACTACCACACGTTGGGCCCTGAAATATGACCCCGCTCGACTTCTTAACCACCCTAGTCCTCTGTCCAGGAGTTGCAAGTAGTTTCTGGTGTTTGTAGCTTATTGGAGGCCGTGGGCAGCGCTGACCCTCGGGGTGGGCTGTGATGCGGTAGATATGTGGCACGGTGTACCAGATGCCCGTTTGGTATCTCGGGAACCCTGCACACATCGTTCGGTGCGTATGTGGAAACCTCGGCCGGACTCCCCGCGGATGGAACCTGAATAGGCGATAAACCTGGACTAGAGACTTGAGTGTTTAGGTAGGTCATGGTCTACACCCACGTCGGCTTTCGCTTGAAGTCTGCCGAGCACATGTCATGTGCATACGCTAAGTGGTGGAAACATGTGTGAAGAAGTACACCCCTCCAGGATTATAAATGATCTATTCGAATAGCCGCGTCCGCGGTTAAGGACCTCTGGGTTGCCTATACAGTTCATAGACAAGTGAAAGTGGATACTCTAAAATGCGCAAGATAAGCGTGAGTGCTATGGATGGCGTTCTCGTAGGGAGACAGGAGCGGATCCATAGTGGTGTATTGATATGGTGAATATGTGGACTCATGTTGTAGGACCTTGAGAAGAGGTGTCTAGAGGGGGGTGATTAGACACTAAGTATCAAAGTTGCAGTTTTTAACTTCTTTAAGTTTAAGTGGAGTTTAGGCACAAGTTTCACATTCACAATACATAACATGCAAGCATGCAAAGAGTATATGAGGAGCAGAAAGTAAAGCATGCAACTTGCAAGAATGTAAAGGGAAGGGTTTTGGAGGATTCAAACGCAATTGGAGACACGGATGTTTTTGTCGTGGTTCCGATAGGTGGTGCTATCGTACATCCACGTTGATGGAGACTTGAACCCACGAAGGGTAACGGTTGCGCGAGTCTACGGAGGGCTCCACCCACGAAGGGTCCACGAAGAAGCAACCTTGTCTATCCCACCATGGCCGTCGCCCACGAAGGACTTGCCTCACTAGCAGTAGATCTTCACGAAGTAGGGGATCTCCTTGCCCTTACAAACTCCTTGGTTCAACTCCACAATCTTGTCGGAGAGTGACACCTAGCCAATCTAGGAGACACCACTCGCAAAGAAGTAACAAATGGTGCGTTGATGATGAACTCCTTGCTCTTGTGCTTCAAATGATAGTCTCCCCAAGACTCAACTCTCTCTCATAGGATTTGGATCTGGTGGAAAGAAGATTTGAGTGGAAAGCAGCTTGGGGAAGGCTAGAGATCAAGATTCATATGGTAGGAATGGAATATCTTGGCCACAACACATGAGTAGGTAGTTCTCTCTCAGGAAATGTAGGTTAGAAGTGTAGGTTTGTTCTGATGGCTCTCTCCACGAATGAAGAGGAGGTGGAGGGGTATATATAGCCTCCACACAAAATCTAACCGTTACACACAACTTGCCAAACTCGGTGGGACCGAATTGATAAACTCGGTCGGACCGATTCAGCAAATGTAGTGACCGTTAGGATTTTCGGTGGGACCGACATGCAACTCGGTAGGACCAATATGGTTAGGGTTAGGGCATAACGTAATCTCGATGAGACCGATTACAAAAACTCGGTGCGACCGATTTTGGTAATTAGCTAACAAGAGAGTTGGTCAGGCAAACTCGGTGGGACCGATTACTCAAACTCGGTGAGGCCGATTTTGGTAATAAGTTAACTAGAGATTAATTAGTTGAGGTTTTTGGAGCATATCACTAAGCACTGTGGAGCAAGAAACTCATTAAGCAACATCTCATCCCTTCTTGATAGTATTGGCTTTTCCTATAGACTCAATGTGATCTTGGATCACTAAAATGTAAAATGAAGAGTCTTGAGCTTGAAGCTTGAGCCAATCCTGTGTCCTTAGCATCTTGAAGGAGTTCCCACATCCTTTAGTCCATGTCACTCCATTGTTGAACTTATCTGAAACATACTAGATAAAAGTGTTAGTCCAACAAGAGATATGTTGACATTAATTACCAAAACCACCTAGGGAGCACTTGTGCTTTCAATCTCCCCCTTTTTGGTAATTGATGACAACATACATCAAAGCTTTAGATAAAGATATAAAGAATAGCAAGTAAAGCTTTGGAGAGACATGTAACAAGCATAGGCTCCCCCTACATGTATGCAATCATGTGAATATGGAATATAGAGTCATGTGAGAGCATAACCATGATAGAGTAGGCAATGTGTTACATGTATCTTGGCCATATGCATCAGAGCAAAGAATATTAAAGAAAATACCTTCATGCCCATGAGTCCTTCTTGCAAACAGTATGTACATCAACAAGAATTCCTCATACACATGATTGTGATGCATATACTTACCATGTAGTCTTGAGTTGGCTTAGGATGGAATGAACCTGCGCAAACAAGGTTAGATAACACAGGTACATCTACTAGTCAGAGCAAACAGAAGAAACCACAAGAATACCAAGACTGGGATGACATGTAGAGAGTGAGTACTAAGTACCACATTGGATTAGACATGTCCCCAAGAGTAAAGGTATGCAATGAATTTAAATGATTTCTTTCCCTTAGATGTCTTGCTCCCCCTGAATCTAGCATGGGATACTGGGAGAAGATAGGGAACAGAAAATCAGAGCTGAAAGATATAAATGAATAGAGCTAATGCAAATAAGCACATATGAACATGTATTTCCCCTCAAGAAGACATGTGGCATCTCTCCTCTTGAACACCAAGCATCTGGGATCCTTGAGAAATACTTTCTACTTGAGTATTTTCTCCCCCTGGAGATCTCTTTCTCCCCCTGAGGAGGTGATACTCTCTCTCTGATGTGATTTCTCCAAGTGATAAGCTTTGATGTGATCTCTCTCTCCCCCTTTGACATCAATTTCCAAGAAGGGTTTGATCCTTGAGTCACATCACAAAGCATTTATATAAATGTGATGCTTGTAGAGGACAAGATTCATTGAGTGGAGCTGGATCAGAAGAAACACAGAATAAGTGGCAAACTGTTTTTCCTATTGTGAAATAGATGGCACCAAGTGGTATGCTTCGGTTGTACCGAAAGGATTCGGTTGGACCGAAAACAACAAATCGGTGAAACTGAGTTCATCGCAGAGAAAACACTTGTCACCTCAGCTCACTAGACTAGTAAGATCTCACAAAGATCTGCAAGGAATTTACTGAATGATATGCAATGAATTGGATGCAGAAAATGCAAAGCAAACAGAAAGAAATCTAAATGAAGTTTTTTTTGAAAGGGGAAACAAATATGCATGAGACAAATGCAAAAACACAGAAAAGAACACAAGAGAACTTCATCTAGAGATGGTCGGCGACAAAGTCACCTATGTTAGAGTATATTGACTTAGGAGTCAAGTGAGATCACTTGATCATAGGTCATACTCATCGTTTAAGCTCAAAATGGGGTTGCCATTTTTCGTTTAAGCATCTTGATGTATTCACATCTTGTCGAGTTGCTTTAGCTCATGACTTGGAGTAAAGCTTCTCTAAGATGGAATAACATACCTTGGTTGGTGGTGTTGAACATGTAGTTGAACTTGTGTGGGTTGCTCAAGGTTGATGTAGCTCATCAAGAGTTGGGAGCACCACTTGGAATTTGAGTCCATCTACCTACATGGGTTAGTTCTTGCAAGGAAGAGCACTTGTGTATCCAAAAATGACAATCATGAAGCTCAACATAGAATTTGTCAAAGGATATGTTTGAATGGTTCCGTGCTTCCTTGTCTTCAACCACCATAGTGTAGAAACTTGGTGATGTAGAGATTGCTCAAGATGTGAGTAGATTACAATCTCATGGAATTTGATTCAACCAAGTACCTACATGGGTTATATAACATGCAAGATGCAAATATATCCAAGACATAAGATTTTCATCATAAGAGAAATATCAAGGATTAGTCATAAGCTCATGTCTTGCATGTATCCAATGGAGTTTCTACTCCAAGTTTGAAGCATCTATGATGTTCAATTCTCCTCTCAACCTGCAAAACACTTTCTCATCAAGAGGTTTAGTGAATATATCCGCTAATTGCTTTTCGGTGCGAACATGCTTAAGATTAATGTCACCCTTAGCAACATGATCTCGAATGAAATGATGACGAACTTCAATATGCTTAGTTCGAGAATGTTGTACGGGATTATGACCAATTTTGATAGCACTTTCATTGTCACAAAGCAATGGAACATGTTTCACATATATCCCATAATCTTTAAGAGTTTGGGTCATCCAAAGTAATTGAGCACAACATGAACCAGCGGCAATGTATTCCGCTTCGGCGGTGGATAAGGATACCGAGTTTTGTTTCTTGGAGGACCAAGACACAAGAGATCTACCAAGAAATTGACAAGTACCCGAAGTGGACTTTCTATCAACCTTGTCTCCGGCATAGTCCGAGTCGGAGTAGCCAACAAGATCGAAAGAGGCCCTCTTAGGATACCAAATGCCAAAATTTGGTGTATGGATTAAGTATCTCACTATCCTTTTCACGGCCTTAAGATGACATTCTTTAGGAGCAGCTTGATATCGTGCACACATGCACACACTTAGCATGATATCGGGACGTGAAGCACATAGATATAACAATGAACCAATCATAGAGCGATAAACCTTTTGATCAACCGGTTCACCATCTTTGGTCAAGTCAAGATGTCCACTAGTAGGCATGGCTGTAGTCATACCTTTGCATTCTTGCATATTGAACTTCTTGAATAAGTCCTTGGTGTACTTCGTTTGAGAAACAAAAGTACCTTCCTTAGTTTGCTTGATTTGCAACCCAAGAAAGAATTTGAGTTCACTCATCATAGACATCTCAAACTTCTCTGACATTAGCTTCCCAAACTTTTCACTAAAATGAGGGTTAGTTGAACCAAATATAATATCATCAACATAGATTTCGCACACAAATAGTTCTCCATTAACTCTTTTAGTAAAAAGCGTGGAATCAATTTTCCCAATTTCAAAGCCTTTTTCAATAAGGAACTTGGTCAAGCATTTATACCACGCTCTACGAGCTTGTTTAAGACCATAAAGGGCTTTGTGAAGTTTGTAAACATGATTTGGTTTCTTAGGATTGACAAAGCCGGGAGGTTGCTTAACATAAACTTCCTCCTCTATTTCACCATTTAGAAAAGCACTTTTAATCTCCATTTGGTACAAGGTGATATCATGATGATTAGCATAGGCAAGTAAGATGCGAATGGACTCAAGTCTAGCAACGGGAGCGTAAGTATCACCATAGTCCATACCTTCGACTTGTGTGTAGCCTTGGGTGACGAGACGTGCTTTGTTGCGAACTACTTGTCCATCTTCATCTTGCTTGTTGCGAAACACCCATTTGGTACCGATGATGTTGTGGTTGTTGTCGGGCTTCTCAACCAATGTCCAAACTTGGTTCCTCTCAAAGTTGTGTAGCTCTTCATGCATAGCATTTATCCAATCCGGATCTTCCAATGCTTCTTCGACCTTCATAGGTTCAATGCTAGAGATGAAAGAATAGTTTTCACAAAAGTTAGCTAAACGAGTTTTAGAGCGAGTGATTCTCCCGGTTTGAATATCATTGTAGATTTGCTCGACGGGATGGTCTTTAGCAATTCTTGCTCGAACTCGTGAAAGCTTTTGCTTGGTTCTTGGTTGAACTTCTTCTTCATCTTGTTCTTCTTCTTGGCCTTCTTCATTGTTGGCGTTGTCGTTCTCTTGTCGTGGTGGAGAAGGAGGTTGTTGACGTTCATCTTGATGCACTTCCTCGTTTTCTTCATCTTGGTGTGTCCCACTTGTGGATGCTTCCGTATCAACTCTTGGTTCACCTTGTCGTGAAGTAGAAGCTTCCACTTGGACGGACGAGGTACTCTCCTTCACCTCCGTTGGACGGACCTTGCCAATAGACAAGTCTTGGATTGCTTCCGAAGGATCTTTGTCTCCTACATCAATTGGCAATTGCTCTACTTGCGAGCCGTTAGATTCATCAAACTTCACATCTACCGTCTCTTCAACCTTTCGGGTGAAATTGTTGTAGACACGGTAAGTGTGAGAGTTTGAGCCATAACCTAGTAGGAAACCTTCATGAGACTTAGGAGCAAATTTAGAACGACGATGCTTATCAAGAATGTAGCACTTTGAGCCGAATACTCGAAAGTATCCAACTTGGGGTTTGTTACCGGTGAGGAGCTCGTATGCCGTCTTGCCGAGTAGCTTGTGAAGATACAAGCGATTTGTTGCATGACAAGCTGTCTCAACCGCTTCTGCCCAAAAGTGCTTCGGTGTCTTGTACTCATCAAGCATCGTTCTCGCCATTTCGATGAGCGTCCGGTTCTTCCTCTCAACAACTCCATTTTGTTGAGGTGTGTACGTAGCCGAGAACTCGTGTGAAATCCCTTCTTCGTCAAGAAAGGTGTCCACATTTGCGTTCTTGAACTCCGTTCCGTTGTCGCTGCGAACCTTCTTGATCTTCACTTCAAATTGATTTTGGGCCTTCCTAGCGAAGTTTTTGAAGATCTTTTGGACCTGCGATTTATCATCGAGAAAGAACACCCACGTAAATCTTGAAAAATCATCAACTATAACTAGACCAAAAGAATTTCCACCGAGACTCTTGTAAGAGTTGGGACCAAAGAGATCCATGTGAAGTAGCTCGAGTGGCCTCCTTGTGGTCATGATGTTCTTCACGGGATGCCTTCCTCCAACCTGTTTACCTGCCTGACAAGCGCTGCAAAGTCTATCCTTATCAAATATGACATCGTTAACACCAAGGATATGATTTCCTTTAATAAGCTTGTCAAGGTTTCGCATACCAACATGACCTAATCGTCTATGCCATAACCAACCTTTTGAGGATTTAGCAATGAAGCAAGTTTTAGGTTGAGCCTTTTTAGTGAAATAAACAATGTATAGATCACCTCTACGCACACTGGTAAAGACCATTTTATGATTATCTCTACGAAACACTTGGCAATCTACTTCAGTAAATAGGACATTGAAACCGAAATCAGCAAGTCTAGATACTGAAAGTAAGTTGTATCCAAGAGATTCAACGAGCATGACATTTTGTATGGAGCTATCATGTGATATGGCCACCTTACCGAGGCCAACCACCTTACCCTTTGAGTTATCACCGAAGGTACATACTTTCGAGTTCCATCGTTTTTAGCAAGATCACGAAACCTGTCTTTATCTCCGGTCATGTGATCGGTACATCCACTATCAAGAACCCATTCCTTTCCTCCTGCCATATATCCCCGAAGATTTGCCATAAGACCAAAGTGTCTCATTGCATCATCAAGATCGAAGTCACTATCATCATCCTCATCATAGTATCCATGTTCAACATCGTCATGTGGTGGATCAAATCCTAGAGAGGGTGATTCGTTAGAGTGAGTTTGACAATGATCTTGCTTATGAATTTTTATAGCTTCGGAAATAATATCACTAATAATTCCAACATCTCCTTTGGCACGCATAAGGTTTGTAAGCTCAAATAACAATCACCAAACATAGGATCACTAGAATTCATCTTACTCAAGCAATAGACTTATGGAGAATTTCATCAAGATTTTTCAAGGAATAATTTGGAAAGCGTTCCTCAAGAAATTTCCATATAGTGTAGGCACACTTAAGAGTAGGCAAACATCCAATCAAGTTTCTAGGCAATCCTCTAATGATAAGTTCGGCAGTTCTAAGATTGCGGATCATGTCAATTGACTCATCAAGGGTAGGATGCATAGGATCAACATGAGGTGCACAAGGGCTAGCAATGTACTTGTTCAAATGATATTGATTGAAGATTACAAGCATCTCATTTTTCCACTCATGAAAATACTCTCCATCAAGTATAGGCACTCTATGTCTAAGACTCCCCAAAGTAGACTCATCCATCTTCCTCCAATGGTGATTAAACCAAGGCAATGGAGACCAATGCTCTGATACCACTTGTAGGACCTTGAGAAGAGGTGTCTAGAGGGGGGGTGATTAGACACTAAGTATCAAAGTTGCAGTTTTTAACTTCTTTAAGTTTAAGTGGAGTTTAGGCACAAGTTTAACATTCACAATACATAACAAGCAAGCATGCAAAGAGTATATGAGCAGCGGAAAGTAAAGCATGCAACTTGCAAGAATGTAAAGGGAAGGGTTTAGGAGGATCCAAACGCAATTGGAGACACGGATGTTTTTGTCGTGGTTCCGATAGGTGGTGCTATCGTACATCCATGTTGATGGAGACTTCAACCCACGAAGGGTAACGGTTGCGCGAGTCCACGGAGGGCTCCACCCACGAAGGGTCCACGAAGAAGCAACCTTGTCTATCCCACCATGGCCGTCGCCCACGAAGGACTTGCCTCACTAGCGGTAGATCTTCACGAAGTAGGCGATCTCCTTGCCCTTACAAACTCCTTGGTTCAACTCCACAATCTTGTCGGAGGCTCCCAAGTGACACCTAGCCAATCTAGGAGACACCACTCTCCAAGAAGTAACAAATGGTGCGTTGATGATGAACTCCTTGCTCTTGTGCTTCAAATGATAGTCTCCCCAACACTCAACTCTCTCTCATAGGATTTGGATCTGGTGGAAAGAAGATTTGAGTGG
This sequence comes from Triticum aestivum, assembly GCF_018294505.1. NCBI lineage: Eukaryota > Viridiplantae > Streptophyta > Magnoliopsida > Poales > Poaceae > Triticum > Triticum aestivum. The sequence goes on from NC_057798.1 coordinate 344,905,232, forward strand.
AAAGCAACTTGGGGAAGGCTAGAGATCAAGATTCATATGGTAGGAATGGAATATCTTGGCCTCAACACATGAGTAGGTAGTTCTCTCTCAGAAATGTATGTTGGAAGTGTAGGTTCGTTCTGATGGCTCTCTCCATGAATGAAGAGGAGGTGGAGGGGTATATATAGCCTCCACACAAAATCTAACCGTTACACACAACTTGCCAAACTCGGTGGGACCGAATTGATAAACTCGGTCGGACCGATTCAGCAAATCTAGTGACCGTTAGGATTTTCGGTGGGACCGACATGCAACTCGGTAGGACCGATATGGTTAGGGTTAGGGCATAACGTAATCTCGGTGAGACCGATTACACAAACTCGGTGAGACCGATTTTGGTAATTAGCTAACCAGAGAGTTGGTCAGGCAAACTCGGTGGGACCGATTACTCAAACTCGGTGGGACCGATTTTGGTAATAAGTTAACCAGAGAGTTTGCATTGTAATCTCGGTAGTACCGATTGCTCAAACTCGGTGAGACCGATTTTGGTAATGGACATACACAGAGAGATTACAATCCCATCTCGGTGAGACCGAGATCCCTATCGGTGAGACCGATTTGCCTAGGGTTTGTGGCAGTGGCTATGACATCTGAACTCGGTGGCGCCGGATAGAAAGAATCAGTGTGGCCGAGTTTGACTTTAGGTTTAGGTCATATGTGTGGAAGTGGGAAAGTAGTTGAGGGTTTTGGAGCATATCACTAAGCACTGTGGAGCAAGAAACTCATTAAGAAACACCTCATCCCTTCTTGATAGTATTGGCTTTTCCTATAGACTCAATGTGATCTTGGATCACTAAAATGTAAAATGAAGAGTCTTGAGCTTGAAGCTTGAGCCAATCCTTTGTCCTTAGCATCTTGAAGGAGTTTCCACATCCTTTAGTCCATGCCACTCCATTGTTGAACTTATCTGAAACATACTAGATAAAAGTGTTAGTCCAACAAGAGATATGTTGACATTAATTACCAAAACCACCTAGGGAGCACTTGTGCTTTCACATGTGCGGCACCTCAAAAGAGAGTTACTTGCAGTCGTAGTTTAGGATAGCCACCGAGTCAAAGATGGCTTGCTGCAGTTAAACCCGACCATCCCTTTGTTGATAATGATGCATATGTAGTTAGTTCTGATGTAAGTCTTGCTAGGTACATTTGTACTCATGTTTGCTTAATTTATGTTTTTGTAGAGAGACTTCAGTCTCGCTAGTAGTACCGCATGGACTTCGACGTTTAGCTTGTTACCTCAGCTACGATCTTGTGCCCTCGGCAGGATCTGGTAGATAGTCAGGCTTCTCTGCCCTTTTCATTTGTAGTTGTCTGTACTCAGACATGTTAAGCTTCCGCTTGTGATTTGACTTGTATGCTCTGAATGTTGGGTCATGAGACCCATGTTTGTAATATCCCGCTCCTCAGAGCCTACTGAATAAATACTTTGAGTCATAGAGTTATGTTGTGATGCCATGTTGTATTTGCACATATTGAGCATATTGTGTGTATGATTATTGAAATGCTTGGTATGTGTGGGATCTGACAACCTAGTTGTTCATCCTTGTAGCCTCTCTTATCGGGAAATGTCTCCTAGTGCTTCCACTGAGCCATGGTAGCTTGCTACTGCTCCGGAACACTTAGGCTGGCCGGCATGTGTCCTTCTTCGTTCCTGTGTCTGTCCCTTCGGGGAAATGTCATGCGTTGTTCCTTTAAGTCCATGTAGCTTGCTACGACTTGGGTTCATACGTTGTTGTTTGACACGTTTGTTGTTGGGTCATGTATGCCTGTCCCTATAAGTTAGCGCCACTTTGGGTCCACGACTAGTCATGTCAGCCCAGGTTCTTTGTCATATGGATGCTAGCGGCGCTATCATATACCTGAGCCAAAAGGCGCAAACGGTCCCGGGTCAGGTAAGGTGGCACCCGTGGGAATACCGCGTCTGAGGCTGCAAAATGATATGATGTGTTACATGCTAGATCAGTGTAACTTAGGATCGGGGTCCTGACATCATTCCTTTCAAGGAACTCCTCTCTACAAGGTGAAAGCGGCGCAGATGTGCGACAGGATATCCAAAGAACTCTTCGGACCAAACCTTATTTAAAGGACCTGTACTGAGCTTTTCTCCTTATTATTAGACCCCTGGCATGTAAAATGATTTTGGTGCTTATGGTACCCTTTGTAAGATCACGTTTTGACGTATCAATCAGATCCTACTAGGGATAATTTTTCGGTATGAACTTTATTCATAAAACTGTCCTCCGTCTCTCCAGTTGTCTCACATACCTCAACACCCATTACCAGGGGCTCTATACGGCCACATATGTAACGCTAAAGAAAAGCCCGAACAGCTCTGCATCACACTTCAGCATCTTGAACTTGGCATTATATGCATCAGCTCCGAATCATGTGTTTGGTCAATAGTTGGGTTGCCCGGCTCCTGTGTTTGCTACCTTACGTTCCGTTTGTTCGGCTAGGGTAGTAAAGGGAGAACTACTGCGATTGTGTTTCTAGTTCGTCTGGTCAAGCACCTCAGTAGAGAAAGCCGAAAACTGACTGACATGATGCGGCAAGAGCTGGTCAGCCGCTCGGTGGCAAACTAAATCTTTAACGATTTTTCTGTATTAAACGAGGGACTATTTTTCTAGTCATATGCGTCATCTGGTTGTTCCAGTCATATTCGCGAACGCTCCTGCGTCACAAATTGCGACCAGAACAGCTTCTCCTTCGCATGCCCCTCCTAGGCTCGGTAGAATTGTGCAGTGTTAGCGGCGCTCTTCGGAAGATCCGCAAAGGTGTCTGGAACTCCATAGTTGATTAAGTAAGGCATAACATTGATCGCCAAACTTAGACCGTAAAAGAAAGGGCTTACCAGCCGCTATCTGTCTGGCCTATCGGAGCTCCTCGCGAGCCGCTCGGGATTCGGAGCTCACCTCTTGGGCGTCCTGAAGGGCCTTGGCGAGTTCGGGTGCCTTAGCTTTATTCTCCTCTTCGAGGAGCTCACACTTGCAAGTTGCGTCCTTGAGCTCTTGCTCAAACTTGGATACCCGCTCCTCGAACTGGCACCGGGTGGCTTGTTCGGCCTTCAAATCGGCAGCCGCTCTATCAGTGGCCGCATCGCCCACCCTCGCCTGCTCCTTCGCACGGGCAAGGTCACTCCTGAGGGTCTCGACCTCAGCAACGCCATCTGTAATTATGCATATAGCTGCGTGTAAAGCTTCAACTTATCATTTGCAAACTAATTCAATTGTGTATGGAGCACTTGAAACATACCTTGCGCCTCGTCGAGCCGCTTATTAATCCAGACATTATCCTCGTCGACCAGCTGTAGTTTCAGCTTCAGTTCGGAAACTTCGGCGGCCCGAGCGGTCGCCGCTAACAGTGAAGCCTGATATTTATCAAAATAGATAAGTATGTTATTTCCCGTGGATACCTATAGACCCTCTGTTTGCCCTTCTTCATCGGCCAAACAGAGTCTCAGGGGCTACTATCTATATACAGGCAGATTTTTTATGGAAAGCGGCTAAAAGACATTACATCACATACCTCAAAGCCTGTTAGTAGGATCGTGAAGGTTTCAGTCAGTCCACTCTTAGTGGACTGAACCTTTTCAGCCACCGTACCCATCAAGGTACGGTGCTCCTCCTAGACGGATGCACTTTGCAGAGCATACGTCAGCTTGTTTGGCGCCTCAATGGAGGTCGCCACCGGAATAGCCGTCCCCCCTCCTATGGAGGGTGCTGCTGACCCGATTTCGGAACTGTTTGGGTCTCCGGAACAGTATCCGGCCGAGGGTCTAATGATCCAGGACCCCTGTTACCGGTATCCTTTGGGGTTTCGCCCCCCATGTTCTCGGCAGCCTCCGGCGCCTCCTTGGTCCTCTCCCGCACTTCTCCGGAGCCCGGAGAAATCCTTTGGGACGACACCTTGGGATTGTCTAGCCTAGGAGGCGGGGAAGCTTGTGGAGGTGTCTCACTCTCCATCTCCTCCGGCGAAAGATCCCCCGAAGACGATGATTCTTGAGGAATGTCACGAGCCGGACTGGAATATGAAATTTGATATTATTCTTATAATCTATAAAAAGATTAGATGTATGTAAAACCTCTTAAGGTACTTACGATTCGGCAAGGGGCTTGGCTCGGGAGCGGTGCTTGGGGACAGCTTCGGTACCCGAATCCGAATCATCCGAGAGGGATATCTTTCCCCTCTTGGACGCCCCTCCTCCGGATCTATAGAGGCCGCCCTCTTTTTCCCTTTGGGAGGAGGGTTATCTTCTTCCTCCTCCTCCTCCTCGTCCTCGTCTTTGTCTTCCTCGTGAGAGGAAGGAGCCTCGGTTCCTCGGGACATAGCGCCCGAAGTATCCTTGTGATGGAGGCCACCTTTGTCCTCCTTGGTCTTCTTCTTGTCCTTATTCTCAGGTGCCTGGTAGGGTGCCAGGACCAACATCTTCACCAACAGAGGCTCGGATGGGTTTTCGGGGAGCGGGGCTGGACACTTAATCCGCTCCGCCTTCTTTATCGAATCCTCTTCAGGAGATGGAATTTTCAGTAAGCCTCCCTAAATTTGACGAGCTAAGTAATGTTCGGAAATATAATACCTACCGGGGACGCCGTATTGTTGCAGTCAAGGCCGGTGTCATCAGACGTCCTTGGCCACGTCTTCTGCTTCTTGAAAAGCAGCTTCCAGATCCCTTTGTGCGTCATGCCATAGAATCTCTGCAGGGTCCGTGGCCCCTCTGGATTAAACTCCCACATTTTGAGAGGCCGTCGTTGGCAGGGAAGAGCTCAGCGGATAAGCATCACCTGGATCACATCAGCAAGGGTGATGTCCTTTGCTATCACGCTCTTGATGTGCTTCTGCAGCGTCGTTACTTCGTCAGGGGATGCCCAATCTAGACCCTTGTTGGTCCTTAATGCGAGCCGCAACAGAGGTCCACAAATCTCTCTTTGGGCCAGCTAACATGGTTGAGCTTGCTCACCATGGCGTCGCCGCACTCGGCGTGTTGGCCTTCAACCACCTTTGGCTTCACATTAAAAACCTTGATCCATAAGCCGAAGTGTGGAGGGACGCAGAGGAATGCCTCACACACGACGATAAACGCCGAGATGTGGAGGAAGGAATTCGGGGCCAGATCATGGAAATCTAGCCCGTAGTAGTACATGAGACCTCGGACGAAGGGGTGAAGGGAAAACCCAAGTCCTTAGAGGAAATGGGGGATAAAAACCACCCTCTCACCGGGCTCTGGGTGGGGATAACCTGCCCCAGGGTTGGAAGCCTTTGTTTGATCTCTGCTGTCAAGTACCTCGCCTCGCGTAGATCTTCGATGTTCTTCTCTGTTACGGAGGAGGCCATCCACTTGCCCTGGAAGCCAGATCCGGCCATGGCTGGAAAGGTTGGGGCAAAGGGGAAGTTTGTAACTTGGGTGCTGGAGCTCGGGGATGGAAAAGCAAAGGAAGAAGAAGGCGTGAGGAGAACAGATGGGTCTTTGTCCTCTTATAGAGGCAGCGTATATCAAGCGCCCCCTCATAAGCCTTAAATCTCGCCTATTCCCAAGGGGACATGTGAGCGGCACGATTGGATTACCCAAAACCCCCATTGATGAGAATCCCGTGATAAGGGGACACGATCTCTGCTTTGATAAGACGTGTCAATGGCCGTGCCTCGAAATGCGAAATGGGGCTGTAAAACAGTTCATGATAATAACAAGGCCAGAACATAACGTCTCGCCGAAAATGTGGCCCGTGGACATGATTTATTTTAAGTATTGTTGCTTTTTACAGCTTAGGGTTGTACGTATTAAGAAGGGCCGGATACAGCTCTTGTATGCGAAAAGCTGCTTTGGAGTATTCGGAGAGGGAACCCGCCTTGCAATGCCGAAGACAATCTGCGTGCCGGAAACATCATCATTGAAGCCTGGTTCAGGGGCTACTGAGGGAGTCCTGGACTAAGGGGTCCTCGGGCGTCCGGGCTATGTGACATGGGCTGGACTAATGGGCCGTGAAGATATGAGATTAAAGACCTTTCCCCGTGTCCGAATGGGACTCCTTTGCGTGGGTGGCAAGCTTGGCGTTCGGATCATGCACCTTCCTTTCTCTGTAAACCGACTCTGTACAACCTTAGATCCCTCCGGTGTCTATATAAATCGAAGGGTTTAGTTCGTAGAGGAAATCACAATCATATAGGCTAGACATCTAGGGTTTAGCCATTACGATCTCAAGGTAGATCAACTCTTGTACCCCTTATAGTCATCAAAGTCAATCAAGCAGGAAGTAGGGTATTACCTCTATTAAGAGGGCCCGAACCTGGGTAAAGATTGTGTCCCCTGCCTCCTATTACCTTCGATCCTTAGACACATAGTTTGGGACCCCCTACCCAAGATCTGCCGGTTTTAACACCGACATCCATTGCGTGACTTGTCTTTGATGGCACTGATCACCCCTACTATAAGAATAACATGCGCATGCATCTTTAAGCCATTGAGAACAACCTCTGGTATGTCGTCAAAACTGATGTTACCGAAGTTCATGAAGGTGTCACCACTACTGATGTCAAGAGGTTCACACAACTAGATTCAACTGCTAAGAACATCATCTATGGTCATCTAACCAAAGGACAGTATGGCCGTGTGAGTGCACTTGAATCTATGAAGCTAGTCAGGGACTGGCTATCCAAGGCCAACGAAGGTGTCTCAACTCAGAGAGATTCAGGAATCGATGTCCTTCGCAATCTCTTCAACTGCTTCAAGAGGCTTGACAGTGAGAATGTCCAGCTCACCTTAGACCGTCTCACTAATATCACAAATGAGCTTCGTGCACTTGGCGCCACTAAGATCACTAAGCATGAAGTCATGAAGAAGCTACTGAGATCACTTGACAACTCATTTGACACCCTATCGCGGATGATCCAAGAATGTCCCGACTTCAAGGATCTCGACCCGTCTGGCATACTTGAGAGGCTCAATACACATGAGTTCCAGCTATACGAGAAGAGATATATCTATGGTCCTAACTATGGCCGATCCCATGCTTTGAAGGCAAAGGTTGTTTCCTCATCCGAAGACTCTGACTGCATTTTTCGTGATCCTGAAGAATTAGGCAAAGAGATTGCAATGCTTGTGAGAAAATTCTAAAAATTTCTCCAAGAAGAATCGCTTTGGAAAATCTTCAAAATCCATCTCCAAGAATGTTGAGGCTTCCACTCATGACCATAAGAAGTAACCTGACACAATGCAAGAAACCAGACCATTACATATCTGAATGTCCTCTATGGGAAAAGGAAGCCAAGAAAAAGTAGAATAGCAATGAATATGACTCTGATGAAAAGAAGAAGAAGAAATTCTCAAAGTCTTCTTCAAAGTCTTCATCTCATAAGAAGGGCTCATCTAACAAGGCTTGTGCTTTCATTGGCAAGGAAATGGTTTTAGAGGAGTCTGCTTCTGAGGAGGTGGAGGTGGAGTCGGAGGAGGGGTCTGATTCAGGCGTTGCAAGTCTGGCTCTAGCTTCAGCATTCATCGCCAAGTCCATCTTCAGTACTGAAGACAATGGTCACATCACTGACACTGAAGCCAATGATGACGGCGGCTCTTGTCCTAGCTACTTCTTCATGGCAAGAGGTGCTAAGGTAAACTCATGCGATGCTTACTTTCAGACCTCTAGTAAAGATGACTCTGAATGTGAATCCAAACCCATCGATAAAACTCTTGCTAAAATTGCAACTGAGCAACAAACTGCTATGGAAAAGGTTTAAAAATTGCTAGACAAAAACGATGACATGTTGGACGTGGAAATGAATCAAACTCAATCCTTAATTGTAGACATAAAAAATCTTTGAGTTAAGTATGGGGAACTTGAAAGTCATCATGAAACCCTCTCAGCTAATCAGGAGAAGACTTCCAATGATTATCTTCAAAGGAAGCAAGATCTAGAAAAACTGGGAGTGTCTCATGAAGATCTTCAAAAGGAAAACGATTCACTACTTGCTCAACAGACCAGTTCCACTTAGGAAGAGTTTGTGCAGGCTTGCTTAAAATGTCTTGAGCGTGATAATGCTATCTCTATTGCTCAATGTTCGAATGCTTCTGAAGTTGCAATATCTTCAACCGCAGATGTGGTAACTAATCCCTCTTCTGAGGATGTCACTACTATTGCTGATGAGAATGCCAGATTGAAGACATTGCTCGAAACAGGCATGTACAAAAGCCTCAAAGGGCATCAAACTCTATGTGATGTCTTCGAGAAGCATATTCTAAACCGAAACCCTAGGAAAGTGGGTGTTGGTTTCAAGAGGAAAATGAATGTTGATGGATTCTACTGAAAGCCTGAGCAGTACCCCAACACTACATGGGTTGCTGCAAACGGACATTCAGTGGATCCATCCACCTTATATGGTTTCAATTGTGCTGATCCTATCATCATTGATGAGTCCTTTGAATCTAACTATAAACTATTCAAAATTCAGAATGGTGAAGTGTTTGCCAGGCTTATTGGAACTAACCACAGGAATGGGCCACCTATGAAGAAGATCTGGGTTCCTAAAATTTGTCTTGAGAAGCTTCCCGTGAATGTCGTCATGGCACACCAGGGTAGAAGACAAACCCTAGACCAACGACTTCATATGGCCCAAAGGCTTCAAACAGACAGAGGATCTCATATGGTCACCCTAATACCAATGTTTTGCAGGGAAGCTATCATCAAACTCATGAATATGAGCATGTTTCTTCCACCACTATGTTCACAAATCAAAGAACTTTTCTGTTTATTCATTTCAGTACTATTCACCTCCTGCAAACAATTTGCTAGGGCTTCAAACCAAAATTCTCAGATGCTACATTTAGACTCATTGGTTCTAAGACACCCCTCCAGATGTGGGTGGTTAAGAAGAATTAACTTCTCTTGTAGGGTCGGGTCTCCAGCCGAAAATCATTAACTTTCGAAGACAATGCTGGGGACCAGAAAAATCTTGTTTGGTGCAAGATAAATTGTGAAAATGGTCTTACCATTTATCCCGCCCATGGTTTTCTTGATGATCGTCCTACGATATCCTCAACTATGCTTACCTATGATGAACATCTCAATCGATACATGTTTGTTCTTCACAACACTATTGGTGAAGACTATCCTACTAACTGCTGTCGGATTACGGGTTCCGTAAACCATTGAGAGGTTTGAACTCTGGGGCGCTTGCGAGATCTCAACCTACCCAGCCTGCCTACTCGCGATCCTCCTAAGCCTAGCGCATCAAGCTAAAAGAGACAAAGAGACACTATAGTTTATCCTGGTTCGGGCCACCTTGCATGGTAATACCCTACTCTAGCATTTTGGTGGATTGCCTCGGAGGGCTGAGGATGAACTAGTACAGTGGATGAACTGGCATCAGGAGATGAGGTATTCTTGAGGTCGAGGGAGCTGGTGTGGTGTGGGCTAGTTCCACTTGTCTTGACTCTATGGTAGTGGCTAGTCCTATTTATAGTGGCTTTGGTCCTCTTCCCAAATGTTGGCGGGAAGGGATCCCACAACAGCCGGATTTGAAAGGGGACAAGTAGTACAACTTATCCTGACAAAAGTAGTCTTCTCCTGCGAAAAGCCTCTGGTCGTGATGCTGCGGTAGGCTCGTCGATGACCTCCGTCCTGGCGGTCTTGGTCAGGTTGCACCAGAATGGAAACCTTTGGCTGATTCCTCAGGACTTCGCGCCTGCGGCTTGCCTCCTTTGCACCGAAGAGGAAACCTGCGCTCTACGCCCGCCTGGCCTTGGTCGTCATGGCTCACGTCAGCTGAGCCTCATGAGGTAAACCTTGCATAGAACTCTCTGCCTGTCGGGAGCCAGCCTGAGGAGGCCGATCCCCTCGGGAGTCTTGGTGTCGTCCGCCTCGCGAGGGTCTTGAGTTGTTGATGCTGACGCTGGGCCGAACCAGGCCATCGATGGAGCCACGTGATGGGCCGCAGGCAGGCAGGGCCGGATACCCCCATATCCAGGACGCCGACAATAGCCCCCGGTCCCAAGGCACGCTCGGATTTGGCTTCCAGACGAAGCCAAAGAGCAAGTGCGGAGCGCTGCGAGCCCTAACCGTCTGCGGCCTTGATGACGCGTGGCGATTGATGGGACGTGGGTGACTCCGCTTCCCCATGCTGCCTCGACAACTGCTCGACTTGACGGGATGATGCGGCATGTAGAAGGTCATGATGGCGCGAGGTCGTGGAGGTCGGAAGGTTGCCTCCCTTGGCTATAAAGGTGAGGGAGGGGGAGAGCCCCTCGCCCATCTCTCCTTTGTCTTGCTTCCGCTTGCTTCTTCTCTTCTCCACTTGCACCCATGGTGTCACCGAGGAGGTTCTCAACGGTCGAGAAGGGGAAGGCTTCCAAGGAGGGGATTGCCACCCCGCCTCCCAAGAGAGGTTGCGGTCGCCCCTGCAAGCTTCCCATGGTTCCCATGGCGGCTCCTAGGGGGCACGAGCGCGCACCCCCCAGAGCCGACACTCCTCTTGGTGCCCGCAATGGCATCTCTTCTGGCGGCAGGGGCCACCGGCTTCGGAGCAGCCCCCATGATGAAGGGAAGCGCGCCGTGATTGTGTGCCTGCCTCGGCCGCGCTTCTCTTTGCTAGACGTGCTCCCTGAATTTGTGGTGTGGTCGGAGTGCCCGGCCGGCACCTTGCTCCGGCGAACTTCCTTCCTTGGGGCTTGATGGTCTCTGGCCGCAGGCCGGCGGTGGCTACAACAGAGCTTCGTGGGTTTGTGCCGAGGTCTCCGCCTCCGGCAGTGTGGTCCTGACCCACGTCTGGCAGACTTTCGCTCGCGTGCGTGGCCTGGGCGGAAGGTGTACCTTCCATTTCAAGTACGAAGGCCTGGTGACCCTCTATGTGAGGGTGTTCAGGGAGGACAGCCGCCGCGCGGGGTGGTGCTCGGAGGATGGCAACGACGATGATGGTGGCGAAGGTGAGCTTGGTCTTGGCGACGCACGATCCTCCTCCCGCGACGACAACTCTTCCTTGGATGAGAGCTCGAGCAGTGGTGGCTAGGACCAGCCTTTGCATCGTCGTGTCCAGGTCGAGGACGTCGGTGGTTCATCCCGCCGCGGCGCTCCAGTGAAGCTGGAGAGGAGCCTGGCGTGAGGCTGGGGGCCGGCGAACTTGGACTCAACGCCAGCGGCCCCAGGTCACCTACGGGAGAACCAGTGAAGTGTTGGGCCACCTTGAGGCGCTTCTTGAGGATGCAGCACTAGTGCCGAGCTCGTACGCCTTCGGACCATCTTTGTTTAGCCTTTCCTTTCTCCTGTAATTCGAAAAAAGGGATGTACCCGGCGAGGGCATGTAATGAACTATGGTGGTTATGCCTTTTATGCTACGCTCGCCATCTTGATGCTGTGTTGTAAAGTTTTGCGATCTGAGTAAGCTAAGGTAGGAAAACATAGCTTGGTATGTGTGTAGTAGTTTTCTGCCTCACGAAAACCTGGCCTCATGTACTCGACGGGGCCCCCTTTCTTGGGGAGCTGTGGGTGTAGACCCCGGAAGACGCCTTGGGGTCTCAGGAGCCGCTACAGGGCTACCTTCGAAGAGAGAAAAACTGTCAAGCGGCTCACTGTCGGATTTTGGGTTCCGGCAGACCCTTGAGGTTCAAACACTGGGGTGCACGCGGAGATCACACCCCCAGCCTACCCATGTCTCACCGCCTCGCTAGGATCTAAACTACACAAAGAACAACACAAAGGACACAAGATTTATGCTGTTTCAGGCCACCATTGTGGTGTAATACCCTACTCCAGTGTGTGGTGTGGTGGATTGCCTCTGGGGCTGATGAACAATACAAGGGAAGAACAACCTCGCGAGGGTCTGTTCCTATGGTGGTGGTGTCCCTTTTGAGGGGTCGATTTTAGATGCCTATGGATCAGTTGCCTCTACCCTGGGGGTGGCTACTCCTATTTATAGGCGGAGCCCCTGGGCCTCTTCCCAAATATTGAGAGGGAAGGGCGCCAACAATTGGCCATTTTGAAGGGGAACATCTAGTACACCTATCCTGACTAAAGTTGGTCCTCGCCTGCCAAAGACCTTGACGATGACGCTGGCTTGGGCTCCATGATGACCTCCGTTCTGCCGCCCTGCTGGTCTTGGTCTTGTTGCACCGAAATGGTTGCCTTTGCTTGATACCCTTGCCTGTGCTTGCCCCCTTTGCACCAAAGGGGAAACAAGGACTCTGCATAGGCCGGCGCCCGCCTGGCCTTGGTCGTCATGGCTTGCGTCACGTGCACCTCGTGAGGTACCCCGCCTTGATCTCCCCGCCTCCTCGCGAGCCAGCCCGATGAGGCCGTGCCTGAGGAAGCCTCCTGTCGCCCTTCCTTGCGAGGCTTGGCCCCTCGCGAGGGTCTTGAGCATGTGTTGATGAAGATGGGCCGTGTTGGGCCACTCCTTGAGCCACGCCGCAGGCCACAGGCAGGCAAGTCTGGGTACCCCCGTTCCCAGAACACAGACAGTAGCCCCCGGGCCCAAGGCGCGCTCGGACTTGGCTTAGCAGAGAAGCGAAGAGGCAAGTGCGAAGCTCCGCGGGCCCCAAGAGCCTGCGGCCTTGGGTGTCGCGTGGTGGTTGATTGGACGCGGGCGTCCTGGCTCCCCCATGATGCCTTGGCAACTGCACGATTTGACAAGTCCCTGCATGCAAAACGGGTCATGATTACCTGTGATCGTGGTGGCTGACGGTTGGCCTCCCTCGGCTATATGTACGAAATGGCGCGAGCCCTTCTAGTCCATCTCTTCCCGCTACTCCTCGCCTTCCTCTTTGTCCTTGCTCCTCCCTTTGCCAATGGCACCGATCCATCGGTTTTCTGCCGAAGAGAAGGGGAAGGCTCCCCGGGAGGGTCCTGTCCCGCTTCCTCCGAAGAAATGGCTCGTCTATTGCCACGGGGAAGGAGGTGCTTGGCGGGAGGTGTCGAGGCCATGGTTCGAACGACCGCCGCCGGGATTCCCACTGCCTCTGTACGCCCGGATCGAGGGCCCTGAAGATGCTGGAGCCGAGCAGCATCGCCAGAGGCGTCGTCGTCACCGGCGGATCACGGTGGTGCGCGTCATTCCTCCTGGGGTTCACGCCATGGGCTCTGCTCGCGAGCTCGTGCTTCACGCCGCCATGCCTCCTCGGTCTTGGATTCGCCTCCCCCCTTCCTTTGCCTTCGCGATCCTGCCGAGGGGGCCGATCGAGCTTTGGCTGCAGTGCCCCTGCAACCGAAGCGGAGGTCGAGGTCGACGCTCCAGGCAGGGTCTACCTGTCCTGCGGCTGGGGCGAGATCGCCCGGGTCAGCAGGACGGGTGGCGCCCTCGCCATTCACCTCGAGTATGACGGCGCCTCCCTGATGTTCTTCAAGGTCTTCAACATGGAGGGGCGCCGGCTGGAGTGCTGCCCTGAGAAAGGTGGACGGGGTCCTGCTGTGGCGAGGACTAGGCTCGTCAACCGCTTCCCCAGCAGCTCCTCAGGCAGCGGGGGTGCCGGAGGATCCAGCGACTCCGCCGAGCTCCTCGCGACCCCGGAGACGAGCGATGACAGCTACGAGCCTCCAAGCTTGCATCGGTCCTGGAGCAGGGCAGGCTCGTCGGGCCGCCGTTGCCACTGATCTGTATGGGGTTGGCGCCGGTGGCTGACGGCGCACTGTTGGTGATGGCGTCTTTTGCGATGGCGCGCGTAGTTAGCACTCCTTAGGATTTGCCCCTTTTGTTTCCTGTTGCGCATCAAAGAACACACCCCACGGGGTTTGTAAGGTGCTTGTAGTTCCATTTGTTAATATGAACCTTATTATGAAATGGTGAGGGGTGCTCGTCCCGTCTTAGCTTAGTTCCTCCTTTCGAACCTCGCGAGGGCTTGACGCTCTGTGCTGACAGGTCCCGGTCCCAAGGCAGGCTTCAGCCGTCGCTGGTATGCCAGGTCGCGATGCCGTGGTCAAGGCCAGGAGGTGAGCGGCCCGGGGTCCAGTAAGAGCCACTGAGTCGCGATGCTCAGGGGGTCCCCCTTAGCGCTCAAGCAGCCATCGCTTAGTGAGAAAGGAGTGCGACATCGCCAAAAACGAACTGCATTAGGTGCGGGGTTGGTGCTGTGACAGCTAGCGTTTCCGGAGGATGATTTATCTCAGGAGTCGGAAGCCACCCCTTGGTGCAGTGCCAGGCCCGCGCATCGGCAGCCATGGAGCTGCCCGGCGAGGTCCCTTCGTGCCTCTTCCCTCTCGCCTTTATTCCCCTTCATGCTCTACGTCCTCAGGTCCCGGCCCTCGAGCGAGCTCAGCCATCGCTGGTATGCCAGGTCGCGATGCCGTGGACAAGGCCAGAGGGTGAGGGCTAGAGAGCCGGTAAGAGCTCATGAGTCGCGATGCTCAGGTACCCCCCCCCCTTTAACGTGCAAGCGGTTCGCGCGGACGAGAGAGAAGGAGGCGCCGCGGAGACCTCACCCGACGCTGCTCCTTAGAGTGATCCTGCAAGTTCATCATGAGAAAAGCGAGGGTTTGCCGTTACAATTGCCGGCCAGCTGTTGGTTGCTCTGGAAGGGCGACGACGCACTGAAGACTTGGTGAGGTGGTGCCCTGCAGGGTTGCCGCGGCCAAAGCTCAGCCACTCAGGTTTGTCGACGTTGCAGGGACGGACCCATGCACAAGCGTCGTGCCGTGTGGGAGTAGCTCCATCAGTTGGTGTCAATCGAGTGGGTGATTGGGTCAGGCACGTTAGCCACGGAGGAGCAAATCCATTTATAAAGACGCAGAAAGAGACGATCACCGCTGGGTCGAACCCGAGCGACTTTGGGGATGATGCAGCCCGAAGGGCGCCCCCAATAAAGTAAGCTGAAAACATGAACTAAAGGAGATACATGCCACAGGGATGGACCCACGCGGCCTGGGAATGATGCATCCCTGGGGGCCGCTCCCAGCTGAAAATGAAACTCGAAGGATGTCACTTGATGATGTTGAAGATGGAGGGATGCTAAAGTAGCGGACGATGTGTGCTGCGGGAGACGATCTTCACGAGCCCCCAGGCCCCGGGGCCTCGGGAGGCTCCGGAGGCGCTGGCAGCTCCTCGTGGACCATCTCCATCTCCGCCAGGACTGCAGAATGCCTGACCGCCTGAGCCTCGAAGATGCTCCTCATGAGGCGCTGACGCACCGCAGCCGCGGTCGGCAGGCCATGAGGCATGCGAACATAGTTGTGGGGTGGACCTTCGCAGTGTCCCACGCATGAGGGCCAGAGGCGCTCCTGAGAGGCGGCTCGGTTGAGTCCTGGTATGTCGATGCAGACGCGCAGCCCACCATCCTCGCCTGGATGGGGAGCTACGGCGGGTAAGCGGTGGCTGCCCCTCATGACTCTTGACTCCTACAGCTCCTGAATGGTCTCGCTGATGAACTCTTGGGGGTTTGGACCTCCTTGTCTTGCTCCTTCTTGGGGGAAACGTGCCTTGAAGCATGCCTCCAAGTGGTGCCCGAGCGCCTCCCTCGTGATCCTAGCAAAGCCGATGGCCCTCCAGGAGAGAGCCCCCGAGCCTTGCTCGAGGAGGGTGCCGGGCGCGCCTTCCTATGCGACAGAAGGAGGCGCCCCCTGAATAGGCGCGGACTCTAAGGGGCCTGCCTCCCGAGGGGTCGGGCTAGGCAATGTCTTCTTCTTTTTGGGGGCAGCCTCGAGAAGCCTCCTGCTTTTGTGATCTGGGTCTTCAATTGATGTGGCTTGGAAAGCGCGTTCCAAAGAACACACTGCGTCTCTCTCTTCACAGGGCACCGTGATGACTCACCGCTTCCTGGCATCTTGAGGACATTGTAGCCGTGATGGGTCACGACCATGAACTTGGCCAGGGCTGGGTACCCGAGGATGACATTTTATGGCAGGCGGATGTGAGCGACGTCAAAGTCGATGAGCTCGGTGCGGTAGTTGTTGCGCTGCCCGAAGATGACAGGAAGGCGGACCTGCCCTATCGGAACTGTGGAACCATCAGTGACTCCTGAGAAAGGCTTGGTCGGCTGCAGCTGATTGTATGGCACTTGGAGATTGTTGAACGTCTCGACGGGTAGGACATTGAGCCCAGCTCCGCCATCGATGAGGGTCCTGGTGACTTTCACATTGCTGATGATTGGGGAGCAAAGCATCGGGAGGACTCCGGCTGTGGCCGCTCACTTGAGCTGATCCGCTGAGCTGAACGTGATAGCACATGATGACCACCTGAGAGGGCGCGTGGCCTCAAGCTTGGGGAGGACTGCATTCACTTCGCAGGCAAACTGCTTGAAGATGCGCTGAGAGGCCGGGGCTTGAGCGCTGCCCAAGATGCAAGCGATTGCGCGCGGCTCCTGGAAGCCCCCAGCCCCCTCGTCCTGGTGATGGTCTTCATTCCTCCTCGGCTGTGGTGGCAGAGGTGGGAGGCCCGCATTGCCTTGTGGGCGATCCTCGCGAGGCTGAACTCTCCAACCCCCCTCGCAGGGTGGTTCATGCCAACCTCCCTCACAAGGATGGTCCTGCCAGCGGTCCTCGCGAGGTTGGCCGCGCCATCCTTGGTGAGGGAGTCCCGGACTAGGGGGTGTCCGGATAGCCGAACTACCATCATCGGCCGGACTCCAAGACTATGAAGATACAAGATTGAAGACTTCGTCCCGTGTCCGGATGGGACTTTCCTTGGCGTGGAAGGCAAGCTTGGCGATACGGATATGTAGATCTCCTGGCATTGTAACCGACTCTGTGTAACCCTAGCCCTCTCCGGTGTCTATATAAACCGGATGGCTTTAGTCCATAAGACGAACAACAATCATACCATAGGCTAGCTTCTAGGGTTTAGCCTCCTTGATCTCGTGGTAGATCTACTCTTGTAACCCACATCATCAATATTAATCAAGCAGGACGTAGGGTTTTACCTCCATCAAGAGGGCCCGAACCTGGGTAAAAACATCGTGTCCCTCGTCTCCTGTTACCATCCGCCTAGATGCACAGTTCGGGACCCCCTACCCGAGATCCGCCGGTTTTGACACCGACATTGGTGCTTTCATTGAGAGTTCCTCTGTGTCGTTGCGATCAGGAAGGATGCCTTTTCCCGTCTTTAAAGACGATACCGTCGTCAAGAGAGCTTTGGCTGCCGGCCAAACTGTCCGGCTAGGTGGTTTTCTTATGACCGCCTGTTCGGCCACCGCTCCGACGATGACCTCTCAGGTCATCAAAAGCGATCTTCACGTCAGCCCGGAATTCGCCGAGCAGTTAGATCCGATTGAGCTCTCCTCTATAAACGAGCTCTTGGATCGCATCGCCGCCCTGGGAGTCGCCACAGACTACGATCAGATTGGGCTTAAACCCGATCTGAGAGAGATTAACTCTCCTCAGGCCACCTACCACGTTGTCGTGGTAGAGGAACAATGCGGCAACCCTTCTTCTACGTTGAAAACCAACTATGTACGGATTCCCAATCCCTCCAAGCCGGATTCCTGCAAAGGGACGGACGCTAATCAAATACTGAACTTAGAGTCAGGCATCGGACTAGATTCGTTGGAAAGCATCCAGCAAGTCAAGCTTCCAAATCCGGAAACTTCTTGGCCTTTGAGACTCAGATCGGGCGGGGTTCCGAACTTGATTCCACCCGCCCACCCAAACATAAGCGATCTATCTCGAATACGGGAAGAGCCCGATGAAACAGTACATCATTACTGGGCCAGATTCCTCCTGGTTATGAATAGGATAAAGGAATGCTGCGAAGAAAGCGCGATTTCAATTTTCTGCAACAATTGCACAGACAAGGGAATCATGAACGCCATAAGTCGTCGCGAAGTTACACGCTTCATCGACCTAGCGACTATCGTACAAAAATACTGTGCGGTAGAGAGTGCCAGGAACACCGAAACTAGGTTTTGGGACAGTCCGGCCTTGACCACAACCCTAGTCCGAAGTAAAAGGGTGCGCCATACTCAAGCACCTGGGTTAAAAACCAAAAAGCAAAGACCCCCTAAAGGGCATGGAACCGTACTGGAGGGATGGCTCAACGGACCCTGCAAAATCCACAGTACGGGGGGCGCCACTCCAACACACAGCCTTCGAGCATGTTGGATACTACGGCAGGTTTCCAAAAAGTGGCGAAGGCTTTTTATCCCCGGGCAAATAGCCCAGCAGTACCGGTACGGTATTAACAGTCTTCGAGACTTTCGCATCAAATAACATGCGAAAACGAACAATCCGCGGCCTCGCCGAAGTCTACCAAGTAGCAACAGCAAATCCATGGAGTGACACGGCTATCACCTTCAACGCCAGCGACGAACCTAAATTCCGAACAGCTAGAGCACCAGCCGCATTGGTCCTCAGTCCGATAGTGGACGGCTTTCTCCTTACCAAGGTACTCATGGATGGCGGCAGCGGATTAAACCTCATCTACGAGGAAACCCTTCAAAAAATGGATATCAACTGGAGCCGCATCGAGCGAAGCAGCACAACCTTCAGAGGGATAATCCCTAGTCGAGAAGTACGCTGCACAGGAAAAATCACACTAGATGTAGTGTTCGGCTCACCGGACAATTACAGGTCCGAGGAGGTCATGTTCCAAGTGGCCCCATTCGGCAGCGGATATCACGCTTTGTTAGGGCGAGAGGCATTCACAATCTTCCAAGCTATACCCCACTACGGGTACATGAAGCTCAAAATGCCCGGACCCAATGGGATAATCACTCTTGCCAGCGATCCAAATACAGCACTCCACGCTGAAAATAAGACAGCCACACTGGCCCTAGAGGCATTGTCCGAAGCCCTAGCGGCAGAGGAACTAACTACGTTGCGCTCCACGGTGGATAGGGACGATGTGATACTCGATAAGAGGTCCAAGTCCACCTCTGTTAAACCAGCAGACAAAATAGTCAAATTTCAGGTCCATCCAACGGACCCCACAAAGACGGCCTCCATCGGGGCACAATTAAGTCCTGATGTCGAAGCCACACTACGAGAATTCCTTCGGGAAAATTGGGACATTTTTGCCTGGCACCCTTCAGACATGCCAGGAATCCCATGCAGGCTGGCAGAGCACAGCCTAAACATCCTAAAAGGATTCAAGCCGGTCAAACAAGCTCTTCGGCGATTTTCCGAACCCAAAAGACAGGCAATGGGAGAAGAGCTAGCCAAACTCTTAGAAGCCCGATTCATCAGAGATATAAAACATCCGGACTGGCTAGCCAATCTAGTAATGGTACCAAAAAAGGACAAATCTTGGTGCCTCTGCGTCGATTTTAAAGACCTTAACAAGGCCTGTCCAAAGGACCCTTTCCCCCTCCATCGCATCGACCAAATCATCAATGCTACCGGAAGGCACGATTCATTGTGCTTCCTTGACGCATACTCCGGATACCATCAAATCAAGATGGCGGAGAAAGACCAGGCCGCAACGGCATTCATTACTCCATATGGGCCATTCTGCTTCAACACAATGCCCTTCAGACTCAAAAACGCCGGCGCAACATATCAGCGCATGCTTCAAACATGTCTGGCTACCCAGATAGGCAAAACAGTAGAGGCATATGTAGACGATGTGGTCGTCAAGACCAAACACGTCGAAACTCTAGTAGAAGACTTGAGGGTGACATTCGACAACCTCCGAGCATATGACATTAAGCTCAATCCGGAAAAATGCATCTTTGGCGTACCAGCCGGAAAGCTCTTGGGCTCATCGTATCCGGTAGAGGAATTGAAGCAAACCCGGCCAAAATCCGAGCTCTGTCACAATCGGATATTCCAAAAGACCTCAAGCAAATACAAAAACTAACCGGATGCGTAGCGGCGTTAAGCCGCTTCATCTCCTGTTTGGGAGAAAAGGCTCTGCCCCTCTACCGCCTCCTCCGGAGCACCGAACATTTCGAATGGACGGATGCTGCCACAGCCGGACTCGAAGAAATAAAGGCCATATTGGCAACAAATCCGGTCCTGGCCGCGCCCAACCTGGGCGAACCTATGTTATTATATATCGCAGCAACACATCAAGTTGTCAGCGTGGTACTCGTCGTCGAGCGAGAGACAGAAGGGCACAGATTCCCTCTTCAAAAACAGTGTACTACGTATCCACTGTTCTGACTCCATGCAAGTCCCGATACCCACATTATCAAAAGATAGCATATGCGGTGTTCATGGCATCCCGGAAGCTGCGACACTACTTTCAAGAGTGTTCCATAACGGTGGCCTCCGAAGTACCTCTCAACGATATTATAAACAATCGCGACGCAACGGGCATGATTGCAAAATGGGCTATTGAGCTCTTACATTTGACATAACCTATAAACCGCGGCGAGCTATAAAATCGCAGGTTCTGGCCTACTTCTTCGCCAAATGGACCGAAGCCGAACTCCCTAAAGAGTACGGCGCATACTCCAATTGGATCATGCATTTCGACGGATCCAAAATGTTGGCTGGCTTGGGGGCTGGCGTCGTCCTGACGTCCCCAACTGGAGACACAATCCAATACGTACTTCAAATAATGTACATGGACTCCAATAACGCAGCCGAATACGAGGCCCTTCTACATGGCCTCTGGATGGCAATCTCCATGGGCATTCAACGCCTAGAGGTGCGCGGGGATTCAAACCTCGCAATATCCCAAGTAAATGGAGACTTTGATGCCAAAGATCCAAAAATGGCAGCTTACCACAACGCCATCCTAAAAATGTCAGCTCGGTTCGAAGGACTCGAATTCCACCATGTAGCCCGGGATAATAACCAGGCAGCAGACGTGTTAGCACGCATCGGCGCGAAAAGAGACGCCGTCCCTCCAAACATCTTCCTGGAACGACTCTTCAAGCCATCCGTGTTATGGGAAGAGGAGTCCGGAAATAACAATCCGGAGCCAGCTGCATCACCTAACTCAGACCATTCTGACACAATCGACGGCTCAGCCAACGAAATAACACCTTCAGCTCACGAAATAATGGCAGTAATTGCCCCGTGGACAGAACCATTCCTAGCCTACTTAATTCGGCAGGAACTTCCCGAAGACCAAAATGAGGCCCGCTGCATAGTTCGGCGATCTAAAGCCTACAAGGTCCATGGGGGAGAACTTTATAAGAAAAGCACAACCGGAGTCCTTCAAAGATGTATCTCCGAAGAGGAGGGGCGGAATCTCCTGGCTGAAATTCACGCCGGACTCGGCGGGCACCACGCTGCAGCCCGGGCACTCGTAGGCAAGGCCTTCTGTACAGAATTTTATTGGCCGACAGCCCGGGCGGATGCTCAGGACTTAGTCTGACGATGCGTCGGTTGCCAGCTCTTTGCTAATCAGAGCCACATGCCACCCACCGCCCTCAAAACTATACCCATTACCTGGTCGTTCGCGGTCTGGGGGCTTGACATGGTTGGACCCCTTAAAGGGGGAACCCACAAGCACAAATACTTATTGGTCATAGTGGACAAATTCACCAAATGGATTGAGGCCAAGCCGGTTAAAACGGCATAATTCGGACCGGTGATAGACTTCCTATCTGGGGTAGTACACTGTTTTGGCGTCCCCCACAGCATCATCACTGATAACGGCACGAATTTCACTGCCGACGAGGTTAAGCTCTGGTGCAAAAACATGGGCATCAAGCTCGATTACGCTTCAGTCTATCACCCCCAAACTAACGGTCAAGTCGAGCGAGGAAATGGTCTAATCATGAGCGGCATCAAACCCAGACTAGTGCAGTCCCTCAAGGAATCTAACACGCACTGGGTAGAGGAGCTCGACTCCGTACTCTGGGGGCTGCGGACCACACCAAACCGAACTACTGGATTCACACCATTTTTCATGGTGTACGGCGCAGAGGCAGTTCTGCCTTGCGATATAATTCATGACTCACCTCGTGTGCGCATGTACGAAGAAAGAGAAGCCGAGTTGGATCGGCAGGACAGTTTGGATGCCTTAGAGGAGGAGCGGGACGTGGCAAAGGCTCGTTCCGCATTCTATCAGCAACAGGCTTGAAGATATCAAAGCAGAGAAGTACGGGCCAAAACTTACAATGTCGGCAAACTCGTTCTACGCCTGCCGGACAAGAAAAAGGACAAACTTAAGCCCAAGTGGGAAGGTCCCTTCATCATCGACCAAGTCCTGACCGGCGGAGCATACCGTCTACGTAAAGCATCTGACAACCGACTCGAGCCGAACCCATGGAACACAGCCCGTCTCCGAAGATTCTACGCCTAAACACCGGACTTAGAGTTCATCTCACTCCCTCGTCCACCTTTTTATATTTTTTACTGTCTCTTGTCCCCCTCCTTCTTCCCACTTTTTTTCAATACCTTTTATAGGATGATTTGCGCTTTGTTCGCACACACTTGATGTGCTCCTAGCACTCATTATACCTGGGGGCTTCTTTACCAGAAGCTTATTAATATGGGCTTCACGCCCAATACATGTGTCATACTTCCGCATGTACCTTTTATTCACCATTATATGCATCGATATGACTTAAGTTTTGGCCAAGCTGGGTTGCCTGGCTCCTATGCTTACCCCTAGGTTCCCGATTGTTCGGCTAGGAGGTAAAGGGAGCACCTCTGTGATTGTTACTGCCGGGTCAGCCGGATGTGTACCTCAGACTGGGTGAAGCCGAAAGCTAGCGTTCTTAAGAGAATATTCGGCCGGTGACTTGAAAGATGATTTATTACTTACTTATTTATAAGCCCCCAGATGCTTTTTCTGCTATTTTCGCAGTCCGGCATTGCACCTTAGGGCATGCCTCCCAAGGAAAGCAACCCTTAACAGAACTATTCTCCCTGGAAGATGTTTCTTACTAACCATGTAATATAACATAACTAGTTGGGCACTTGTCTGATAAAGCAATTATGACCCCGACGCCTTGTCTCCATGCATGCCCCGGTTCTTTTATAACCATAGGGGTATTCGGACACACTCCGGACTGTTGGGTCCCGAGGTTGAAGCGAAACGATCCGCAAAGACAAACGATCTACAATCGGGCCAGAAGGCATCTTACATGTCATTTCAAATTACATCGTCAAACCGACTGATTGTACTCCTCCTCAATCCCATCTAACAGGCTGTCTAATTTACAGTTCTGTTGGGAATATTTCGCGGCCAGTTCTACTTGGCCATACATCAAGCTCACAGGGATCTCCTTCCCATCAGGCCCCGCAGGTCCGACCTCGGCCATGTGGTTTGGGTCAGCCTTCGGGTAGCGCGTCTTCACCATGGCCCAGGCCTCCCTGGTGCCCTGACGGCAGGCCGATATCTTCCACAAACGGAGGCGTCGCCGTGCTCCCTGGAGCCTCTCAGCAAGCTCACCAAGGCCCTCGGGTAGGGAGACGGATGGCCATAAAGCCTGAACGACGCCACTCATCGCCCGCCGAACACGTTCGAACAATTGCACCAGCTCGGGAAGTTGGTCACCTGTTGACCCAGGCATTTCCTCCGCAGGGCGACCTGTGAGCACACCTAAAGACATATTTCTATCAAATGACTTCCTCGCCGAATTCTTCTTTTCAAAGGAATTTGCTCAAGCACTTACTATAAATGCCGCGACGAAGTCGCTGATTCTCCTTCAAGGAGCCAGACAGCTGGGCCCGAACACCTTTCAGCTCTTCTCCTAGCTGGGTGTGGGCATCTTGGAGCTTGTTTCTCTCCTGCTGCACCTTCATAAGCACCCTCTCGCCAGCCTTTAGCTGACGCAGTAGTTGTTGCTTGTCCGGATCTAGTCCGGCGCCCTCTGCAATATTATTGTCAGATTCACGCCGCACTTTGTTAATTAATTATCTCTTCAAAGTACGTCTTACCAGCGGGGGTCTCTGTGGATCCCCTTGTGGCGGCCAGTGCAGCCTCAAGTTGGGCCTTGCACTCTTGGAGCTCCTGGGACAGATGGGTATTCTTCTCCATAAGATCCTGCATAAAAATTGATCCTTAAATCAGTTATTTTAACCATTTTAAGTCTTGGGGGCTACTGACATATATAACTATTAAAATTACTTACACGTATGTCTTTCACATACTGCTCCGTGGCTCTGGTTAACCCATCTTGAGCGGCACGGAGGTGCGCGTTTCCCGCATCAAAGGCATTTAACGCCTCCGGGGAGAAACACGCGTCACGAAGAACTGTCCGGCGACGCCTGTGATTCATGGCGCTCTCCACCTCAGACCGGGTGGCGGACAGCCTGTCGGCATCCTCCGTCGGAGGAGCGTCCGACTCATGCCTTGTATTCGCCTCCCCTTTCGGGCCATGCGTTGGAGCATGGCTGGCGGAGGCTTGATTGGCAACCTCTCCGGACACTGTCCGGCGAGCGCTCTTTCTGGAAAGGTTATGAGCATTAATATACCTCCTGGGAATCCTTCCCTTAAAAAATAGCGGTGCTCCGTACCGTTGCGGCGACGTTTCAGTTCGCGTCGCACTCCTCTTCCGCCTGCTGGGCCGGACTGACCCTTGTTGGCCGGTCGCCGCGGGCTCGACTTCCTGCCGTAAAGGCGCTTCCTGCCGAACACCATTGGAGCATGGTGGTCAGAACTAAGCATCAAAGAAGTAACGGCGACAGGACTTCGGTCGTACTCACCGGGGAAGCCAGACACAAACCGGGGTAGTCATCCATAATGGCGACTAAAGCATTATCTATGCTGAGCTGGTGGTACACCCCGTCGATCAGTTCCACCGCTAAGTCCGGATCCTCTTCGGAGGCCAGATGGAGGGGCCTTTCTGGGTCTTCGGGTTGTGGGGCTGGGCTTTTTATGCCCTCCACATCCTGACGCAGTTCCTGTGTCAAAATCATACAATAAGACAATTGCCTTTAAAGGCACGGTTCAGATATGCATGCGACCGCTTACCCAGCTCCGAGGGTTGTTCATGGAAAATCCGTTCAGAGGATTCATGCGGAGGAAGTCCTCCTTCTCCCCCTTGTACAAGCCGGACAGGATCTTCACCAGATCGTCGGCCGAGCCAGGTCCCTTGCGGCCGTGACGGGTGGCGTCGTCGTCTCCGTTGAAGTCCCACATGGGGTGGCCCCTATATTGGAGTGGCTGCACCCCACGCATAATGCATGTAGCCACGACTCCGATCATGGTTAATCCGGAATGGGCTAGCAGCCGTATCCGGCCCATCTAGTAATGGACGCTACTATCATCTTCTCGTCGAGGGCTCCGTGGGCGCCAACTTAGGCGTTTCTTCAGGGGAGCATTGCTGAACTCCGGAAGGCCGATCCGGACTGGATCCGGCAGCGGAGCGTCCTCCATATAAAACCACTCCGAAGGCCAATCTTCGGACGCCTTCTTCGGGGTCCCGGACAGGTATCCGGTCCCGGCGATGCGCCATATTTCGGCTCCGCCCACTTGATATATCGACCCCTCGTGAGAGCGGGGTACGAGGCAAAACAGCCTCTTCCACAGCGCAAAATGGGACTCAATGCCCAAGAACAGCTCACACAGAGCTACGAAGCCCGCGATGTGCAAAATGGAGGCAGGTGTAAGGTGATGAAGCTGGAGTCCGTAGAACTCCAGGAGCCCCCGGAGAAACGGATGTATAGGAAATCCGAGTCCCCTTATTAAGTAGGAGACGAAGCACACCCGCTCTCCTTTGGAGGGATTGGGGGTGCTCTCCGCCTGCTTCCCACCTTTGTAGGTGGCCAGTCCGGCTCGAACCGGAACCATGAAGGCCGGGGGAAGATATCCCTCTGCTTGGAGCGTCACTAACTCGCTGTGCGGGACTAAGCATCTCCTCCAATCTCTTGGCTTAGGGCTGGGAGCGCGAGAAGAGGATCCGCGTCGACTGTCCATGTTGGAATGGGTTTGGTGTCAGATGCGCCTCGGTGAGTGCTTGTAGAAGGAGGAGGATGTGATTTGGATCTGGATCCTCGCCTCCCTTATAGGCAGCTTATTTGCACAGCTAGGGGGTAAAACATAAAAATACCCTGGCTTTTTGCATTCGTGCGACGCGTGGAAGAAGACCATTGTTGGACGCGGAAGCCAAGGAGCGCAGCATTTATGAAGCAACCGGACACTATCCGGCAAACACATGGAGCATGAATAAGAACCCGCCTTGCAAACGCCGAAGACAACATACGCGCCGGATTCGTCGTTATTGAAGCCTGGTTCGGGGCTACTAAGGGAGTCCCGGACTAGGGGGTGTCCGGATAGCCAAACTACCATCATCGGCCGGACTCCAAGACTATGAAGATACAAGATTGAAGACTTCGTCCCGTGTCCGGATGGGACTTTCCTTGGCGTGGAAGGCAAGCTTGGCGATACGGATATGTAGATCTCCTGCCATTGTAACCGACTCTGTGTAACCCTAGCCCTCTCCGGTGTCTATATAAACCGGATGGCTTTAGTCCATAGGACGAACAACAATCATACCATAGGCTAGCTTCTAGGGTTTAGCCTCCTTGATCTCGTGGTAGATCTACTCTTGTAACCCACATCATCAATATTAATCAAGCATGACGTAGGGTTTTACCTCCATCAAGAGGGCCCGAACCTGGGTAAAAACATCGTGTCCCTCGTCTCCTGTTACCATCCGCCTAGACGCACAGTTCGGGACCCCCTACCCGAGATCTGCCGGTTTTGAAACCGACACTTGGCGTGGGCCACAATCCTCCCATCGTCCTCCACCTCTTCCTACTCCTCGTCCGTAGCCCCGGTCGCTGCGCTCGAGGCATCGGCCGGCACATACATCTCGCACGGCTCTGAGCTCTTGGCATTCGTTGGTGTTGTGGGTGTGGAGGTCATGGTACACGCAGTACCGGCTGCCCTTGGATGGCTCAGGCTGATCCCTGCCTCGCTTGGTGTCTGGCTCTGCTGCAAGCACTGCAACCCCCTTGCGCTTCACGTCCTTAGTCTTGGGCTTCTTCTCTTCTTGGTCAGCAACTGGCAGCTCGAGGAGGGACATGCGCCCTTCCTCAGCCCTAGCGCACTTGGTTGCCAGATTGAACAGCTCCAGGGAGGTGCATAGGTCTTCATGGATTGTGAGCTCCTCCTTCATCTTGACGTCACGCATGCCGTCGGAGAAGGCTGAGATGATAGCCTCCTCGGACACCTTGGGGATCTTAAGGTGAGCGTTGTTGAAGCGCTGGATGAACTTCTGCAGGGTCTCTCCCGGCTGTTGCTTGATGCGGCGCAAGTCGCTCATGGCCGAGGGCCGGTCACGGGTGCCTTGGAAGTTGGCGATGAATCGGGTGCGCATCTCGTCCCAGGAGGATATCGTGCCTAGAGCCAGGTTCAGGAGCCAGGTGCGGGCGCCGTCTTTGAGCGCCATGGGGAACCAGTTCGCCATGACCTTCTCGTCCCCGTTGGCGGCTTCGATGCCCAGCTCGTAGAGCTGGAGGAACTCTGCAGGGTCAGCCGTGCCGTCGTAGCGCGGGGGCAGGTCTGGCTTGAACTTTCCTGGCCAGGTCACGCTGCGCAGCTCGGCGGAGAAGGCACGACAGCCTGCAGTGGCCGCGGGAGGCCTTGGGCGATGGAGAGCTTGATCTTGGAAGTCCTGGTGCACTGCCTCCAGGCGCAGCGCGGGGTCTTGATGCGCTGGAGCAGGTGCGCGCTCGTGCCGAGCCGGTGCAGGGAGCACGCGGGCGGCTTCTTGGGGATGAGGGGTCTCTTGGCAGCTCTTCTCTTGCTGCGCTGGCGCCGGACGGAGTGGGTTCCACCGAGGGGCCATGCGCCTTGGGGCCAAGGCTCCTTCTTGTGGGGGAGGCGGCTGAGGCGCCCCCGGAGCTTCGTCGCCCGCGTCGGGCGGTGCGCGGTGCAACAAGAGGGACGGTGCAGGGGAGCCCCCAGTGGCGCTGACGAGCTTGGTGATGCGGGCAAGCCACTCGTCATAGAGGTCGTCGACGAGACGGTAGTGCAGGAGCTCCCGTGCCAGGAGCAGCGCCGCGTGCGCATCCGCAGGAGCGCGACGGGCGTGGGACGAGGAGCCGGCCGGAGTCATCGATGGAGTGGTGGTGCGGCCTTCTCGCCGCACTGATGGATGCAGGGACGACGCCTATTCTTCGTTCCCCGCCAGGCCGGTGGCGGCGTTGACGGCTGGCGACAGGGAACGACGGCGGCACCCGCCGACGGGGGCCGTCTGAGCGACGCGAGTGGCGAGAGCGGCCCGGCGCTCGGCGCGGGCGCAACGTGCGTCCGACATGGATGGGATGAGCGGTGAAAACACGAGGCGACGGAAGGCGGATTCCGGTGCACCCCTACCTGGCGTGCCAAATGTCGGATTTCGGTTTCCGGCAGACCCTTGAGGTTCGAACACTGGGGTGCATGCGGAGATCACACCACCAGCCTACCCATGTCTCACCGCCTCGCTAGGATCTAAACTACACGAAGAACAACACAAAGGACACAAGATTCATACTGGTTCAGGCCACCATTGTGGTGTAATACCCTACTCCAGTGTGTGGTGTGGTGGATTGCTTCTGGGGCTGATGAACAATACAAGGGAAGAACAGCCTCGCGAGGGTCTGTTCCTATGGTGGTCTTGTCCCTTTTGAGGGGTCGATTTTAGATGCCTATGGACCAGTTGCCTCTACCCTGGGGGTGGCTAGTCCTATTTATAGGCGGAGGCCCTGGGCCTCTTCCCAAATATTGAGCGTGAAGGGCGCCAACAATTGGCCATTTTGAAGGGGAACATCTAGTACACTTATCCTGACTAAAGTTGGTCCTCGCCTGCCAAAGACCCCGCGATGACGCTGGCTTGGGCTCCACGATGACCTCTGTTCTGCCGCCCTGCTGGTCTTGGTATTGTTGCACCGAAATGGTTGCCTTTGCTTGATACCCTTGCCTATGCTTACCCCCTTTGCACCAAAGGGGAAACAAGGACTCTGCGCAGGTCGGCGCCCGCCTGGCACCCGCCTGGCCTTGGTCCTCATGGCTTGCGTCACGGGCACCTCGTGAGGTACCCCGCCTTGATCTCTCCGCCTCCTCGCGAGCCAGCCTGATGAGGCCGTGCCTGAGGAAGCCTCCTGTCGCCCTTCCCCGCGAGGCTTGGCCCCTCGCGAGGGTCTTGAGCATGTGTTGATGAAGATGGGCCGTGCTGGGCCACTCCTTGAGCCATGTCGCAGGCCGTAGGTAGGCAAGTCTAGGTACCCTTGTTCCCAGAACGCCGACACTCACTCCTACTTACGCGAGACCCTTGCCATAGATTAGCCCAGACCTGATGCACCGCATCGCGCTGCCCGGGGGGCATGGACATGAGGGGTGTTGGTGCTCGTGAGCTAGATCGAGGGCTCCTTGAGAGGATGAAGCCGAAGCACCAGGGTTTGGCATCGTGCGTGCGCGCGAGGGAGGGCCCAAGGCACACACACCTAACTAGCCCCGCGCGCGAGGCGTGCAAGAGGAAGTGACGGGCGACTGCCACCTCTCTCATGCCTTTAGGCCAAAAACAGCTCAGGAGAAGGAAACAACTCGAGGATGTAGAGTTCTAAAATACCAAATCCATTGAAAGGTTACTAAAAAACTGCAAGCAACTTCGGAAAGCAAATGAACAGCCGCGTCCTGCACCTAATCTAGTCTTCTCACCACTGCCACTAAGACATGGGAGGGAGCACCCATGAGGCGCTAGGGCGACTCTCAGGAGACTCCAGGGCATGTACAGCCCCACTCATTATTACGTGAGAGTGTCACGAGCGGAGACCTTCACAGGTCGGAGCCTTTCTTCAGGGGTAGAACTTCCGGAGGTGCTGGATTTTCTAGGCGTTCTGGATGGGGACCCCGTCCTGTGTCTCTAGGTGCGCGGCGCCAGGCGTGAAGACACGGGCAATCCTAAATGGGCCCTCCCACATGGGAGAGAGCTTGTGCATCCCCTCCCTGGAGAGCACCCGCCTCAGGACGAGGTTGCCCACCTCTAACATCCTGGAGCGGATGCTGTAGCAGTGGTACCGCCGCAGCGCCTGCTAGTACCTTGCCACTCGGAACGAGGCTTGTCGGCGGTGTTCCTCCCCCAGCACGAGATCCATCCCCTGCGTGGCGTCCTGGCATGCCTCGTCGAATGCCAGGACCCGCATGGAGCGATGCTTGACCTCGTGAGGGAGAACCGCTTATGCTCCGTAGATGAGGAAGAACGACATCTCTCCCGTTGGTTTGGTCGTGGTGGTGCGGATGGACCACAACACGGACTGCAGCTCGTCGAGTCAGCCCCAGCCGCAGGCCTCGAGCTTCTTCTTGAAGGTCCTGGCCTTGAGGCCCCTCAGGACTTCTGCATTGGCCCGCTCGGCCTGGCCGTTGCTCCGTGGGTGTGCCACTGAGGTGTAGCATATATGCGTTCCAAGGTTAGCACAATATGTTTTGAAAAGGTTGCTGGTGAACTGCGAGCCATTGTCGGTGATGATGCGGTTGGGGACCCCAAACCAGCCCACGATTACCTTGATGAACTTGACGGCCGATCCAGTTGGGATAGTGCGCATGGCTTCTACCTCCGCCCACTTGGTGAATTTGTCGATGGCAACGTAGAGGTACCGGTAGCCCCCTGGTGCTCGAGGGAACGGCCCCAAGATGTCCAGCCCCCAGACCACGAACGGCCACGTGAGCGGGATTTTCTGGAGGCCCTGCGCGGGCTGGTGGACTGGCATGCTTCACAAGAGCGCACCAGCTCTGCAGCGTCGTTGAGCGCGGTGGGCCAGTACAAGCCATTGCGGAATGCCTTGCCCACCAGAGTGCGTGACGAGGAATGATGCCCGCAGTCCCCACCATGTATGTCTGCTAGTAGCTCGAGCCCCTGTTCCCCGGAGACGCACCCCAATGAAACGTCATTGGGCCTCTTGCAATACAACTCACCCTCCTGGATGCAGTACACGGTAGCTTGACGGGCCACGCGCTCACTGTCTTCCTCCTTCTCTGGCAGGGTCCCTTGAAGCAAGTACACCTTGAACTCTTCGGTCCAGCACCCCTCCCGAGGCTCGAACGCAAGCAGCAGACAGGCTCCCGAGGGGTGGCCGTAGGCTGGGGCGCCTGCCTCGGGTGCATTTGGCAAGTCCTCCTGAGGCGGTGCTGGAGTCGCGGCGTGGGGAGTCGCAGACGGCTTGAAGAGTCGCTCCTCAAACACCCCAGCTCCCGAGGAAGCCTGCGGGAGGCTCTCTTAGCGATGTCGTTCGCTTCCTTGTTGGTTCCTCCTGGCATGTGCTGCAGCTCCACGCCCATGAACCACTTCTCCATCCTGCACACCTCTTCTAGGTATGCCTCCATGTGCTCATCCTTAGGCGTGTACTCCTTGTTGGAGAAGTTGATGAGGAGCTGAGAGTCGCCCTTGATGGTGAGGCGCTTCACTCCCAGTGCGGCCGCGGCCCAGAGTCAGGCGAGCAAGCCTTCGAATTATGCAATGTTGTTGGAGACCTTCTCGCCCTGCTGGAAGCAGAGCTGCACTACATAGTAGAGCTTGTCCTTGGTGGGTGAGATGAGGACGGCCCCCGCTCATGCGCCTTGCCGCGCAAATGCCCCATCAAAGTACATGATCCATCCGCCCAGTTCCTCGTCTCCTGGAAGGAGGGAGCGATCCTCGCCTACTCCATGGTCGGGAGCGTCAGTCCACTTGGCCACGAAGTCCACGAGGGCCGCACCCTTGATGACCCTGGTGGTGCTGAACTCAAGATTGAACGCCTGAAGCTCGATGTTCCATTCAGCAACTTGCCCGGCGGCATTCGTGCTCCGAAGCACCCTCTCCAGTAGGTATGCCGAAACAACTTTGATGCCGAAACAACCAGGAGTGCAAGCAGGAGTTTCTGAGGCATGGGGTAGCATGCCCAGGCCTCCCTTAAGTACCGTGCTGACAGAGTAGACACGATGCTCGACGAGGGGGGATGCATCAGTGGAGTCATGTTCTTCGTGAGGGCGCGGGTCCTCCGTGGCTTCATGAGGTCCGCCCTCGGGAGCCTCGGTGGCTGCAGGGTTGATCATGGCCTCGGGAGGAATGTCGATCACTGGGTCGGTCTAGGACCCAGGCGCACCATCCTGAGGGTGTTGTGTCTTGCTCGATGGTTGTGAATCTTGCTGAGGTTTCTTGGACGGGCGTTCCTTTCTTAGGGACACCAAGGCGGCACTGGCTGAGTGATGGGTGGCTGCCAGATAGAGCACCAAGGGCTCGAGAGGGCGGGGTGCCAGCATTGCTGGCGGGCTGGTCAAATATCTCTTGAGGTCTTGGAAGGATGCGTCTGCCTCCGGGGTCCACTCGAATGGCTCCTTCCTCTTCATCAGCTTGAAGAACGGGAGGGCGCACTCCCCTAGCTTGGAAATGAAGTGCCCAAGCGAGGTTACGTAGCCCGCCAGCTTCTGCATCTCCTTCAGGGTTTGTGGGGGCTCATGTCCTCTATCGCCCTGACCTTCTCTGGGTTGGCCTCGATCCCTCTGTGTGACACCAAGAAGCCCATTAGCTTGCCAGAGGGAACCCCGAACACACACTTCTCAGGATTAAGCCAAAGATCCACCTTCCGCAGGCTGGCGAACGTCTCCTCCAGATCTGTTATCAGGGTCCCGGCCTCCCGAGACTTCACCACTATATCGTCAACATACACCTCTACGTTCCTCCCGAGCTGCAAACCCAGGGCGATATGCATCAGTCGCTGGAATGTTGCCCCGGCATTATGCAGTCCGAAAGGCATGCAGGTGTAGAAGTACACCCCACAGGGGGCCAAGAACGCGGTTTTCTCCACATCCTGCACAACCATCTTGATCTGGTGGTAGCCTGAGAAGGCATCCAAGAAGCACAACAGGTCGCACTCGGCACTGGAGTCCATGATCTGCTCAATGCGAGGGAGCGGGAAAGGGTCTTGCGGGCAGGCCTTGTTGAGGTTGGTGAAGTCGACACACATGCGCTCCTTCCCTCCTTTCTTGGGGACGATGACGGCGTTCACCAGCCACTCTGGGTATCGTACCTCTTTGATGACCCCTGCGGCTTGTAGCTTTCGGGTTTCCTGGATGATGAAGACCTGTTTCTCGGTGGACTAGCGACGGGCCTTCTACTTCACCGGTCGCACGTTTGGGCATACCCTCAGGTGGTGCTCGATTATTCCCCTTGGGACCCAAGCAAGGTGCTTCGGTTCCCAAGGGAATACATCCTTGTTGGCTCGCAAAAAGTTAACCAATGCCTCCTCTTGGCCCCGAGTGAGGCCAGCCCGTATGGTGAAGGTGGTGCTGGCTGCCCCATCCTCACTGACCAGCACTTGCTTCGTCTCGGCTCGGACTTGGGAGAACAATTGCTTCTTCTTGGTCGGCGCTGCTTCTGGTGTCTCCAGTCCCCCTTTCTTGTTGAGTGATACGTCTCCAACGTATCTATAATTTTTGATTGTTCCATGCTATTATATTACCCCTTTTGGATGTTTATGAGCTTTATTTTACACATTTATATCATTTTTGGGACTAACCTACTAACAGGAGGCCCAACCCATATTGTTTTTTTGCCTATTTCAGTATTTCGAAGAAAAGGAATATCAAACGGAGTCCAAACGGAATGAAACCTTCGGGAGCGTTATTTTTGGAACAAATCTGATCCGGAGAGCCTGGAGTGCAAGTCAAGCAAGCTCCGAGGGGCCCATGAGATTGGAGGGTGCCCCCTCCCTATAGGGCACGCCCCCTGTCTCGTGGGCCCCTTGGGCGGCCACCGACGTACTTCTTCCTCCTATATATACCTATGTATCCCGAAAACATCCAGGAGCACCACGAAACACAATTTCCACCGCCGTAACCTTCTGTGTCCGCGAGATCCCATCTTGGAGCCTTTGCCGAAACTCTGCCGGAGGGGGAAGCAACCACGGAGGACCTCTACATCAACATTCTTGCCCCTCCGATGAGTTCTGAGTAGTTTACCACAGACCCTATGGGTCCATAGTTATTAGCTAGATGGCTTCTTCTCTCTTTTTGGATCTCAATACAATGTTCTCCCCCTCTCTTGTGGAGATCTATCTGATGTAATCTCTTTTTGCGGTGTTTTGTCGAGATCCGATGAATTGTGGGTCTATAATCAAGTTTATCTATGAATAATATTTGAATCTTCTCTGAATTCTTTTATGTATGATTGAGTTATCTTTGCAAGTCTCTTCGAATTATCAGTTTGGTTTGGCCTACTAGATTGATCTTTCTTGCCAATGGAGAAGTGCTTAGCTTTGGGTTCAATCTTGTGGTGTTCTTACCCAGTGACAGAAAGGGTTGCAAGACACGTATTGTATTGTTGCCATCGAGGATAACAAGATGGGGTTTATATCATATTGCATGTGTTTATCCCTCTACATCATGTCATCTTGCTTAATGCGTTGCTCTGTTCTTATGAACTTAATACTCTAGATGCATGCTGGATAGCGGTCGATGTGTGGAGTAATAGTAGTAGATGCAGGCAGGAGTCGGTCTACTTGTTATGGACTTGATGCCTATATACATGATCATGCCTAGATAATCTCATAACTATGCACTTTTCTATCAATTACTCGACAGTAATTTGTTCAGCCACCGTAATACTTATGCTATCTCGAGAGAAGCCTCTAGTGAAACCTATGGTCCCCGGGTCTATCTCTTATCATATTTGCTTTCCATCTACTTTTATTTGCATCTTTACTTTTTGCATCTATATCAAAAATACCAAATATATTTATCTTATCATACTATCTTTACTAGATCTCACTTTCGCAAGTGGCCGTGAAGGGATTGACAACCCCTTTATTGCGTTGGTTGCGAGTTCTCAGTTTGTTTGTGTAGGTGCGTGGTACTTTTGAGGAGCCTCCTACTAGATTGATACCTTGGTTCTCAAAACTGAGGGAAATACTTACGCTACACTTTGCTGCATCAGCCTCTCCTCTTCGAGGAAAACCAACGCAAGCTCAAGATGTAGCAAGAAGGATTTCTGGCACCATTGCCGGGGAGGTCTTCGCTCAAGTCAAGACATACCAAGTACCCATCACAAACCCATCTCCCTCGCATTTACAGTATTTGCCATTTGCCTCTCGTTTTCCTCCCCCCCACTTCACCCTTGCCATTTTATTCGCCCTCTCTTTCCCAAACTCCTCCTCTCTTTTCGTTTGTCTTCTTTTGTGTGCTTGTTTGCTTGCTTGACCTTTTGGCTGCGCCTAAGGGCCCTGACCACCTTCTCAGAAGGATGGATGAGATTGAATCGAATATTAGAAGTTTTATGAATTTGCAATTTGAGCATAATAATTTCTTTAGAAAAGAGCTTAAGGAACAAAAAAGTTTTTTGGGTTTCATGAACAAAGAGCTTGATGATATGAACAAAGAATTCTATGGAGTTAACGCTCAAATTACCCGGCTTGAAAATGCTATAGCCAAAATTTCTGACAAGCAAGCCACCTTAGTCAACAAGATGGCCGCTAAACCAGAAAAATTACGTGAAAATAATGATGAGGATCTTAAAGTTATTGAAACGTCTCCGATTAGATCTATGTTTTGCAATATGAATTTTGATGATTACGGGAGTGATGATGAATCAACTTTGCCTAGAAGGCGTCCCAAAAATTTGGAGTCTTTAGATCTTGATGTTAAATTTGGTAAAAGAGAGATTGGATAATCCTCTACTTCTAATAATATTGAACTACTACCTCGGATTTCAAGGAATTTGATTATGATAATTGCTCTTTAAAAGGTTGTATTTCCTTGTTGCAATCCGTTGTTAATTCTCTTCATGCTTATAGTCAAAATAAAGCTTTTACCAAACATATTGTTGATGCCTTGATGCAATCTTATGATGAAAAACTTAATTTGGAAGTTTCTATACCTAGAAAACTTAATGATGAGTGGGAACCTACTATAAAGATTAGAATTAAAGATTTTGAGTGTTTTGCTTTGTGTGATTTGGGTGCTAGTGTTTCCACGATTCGGAAAACTTTATGTGATACTCTAGGTTTCCATGATCTTGATGATTGCTCTTTAAATTTGCACCTTGCGGATTCCACCATTAAAAAGCCTATGGGAAGAATCAATGATGTTCTTATTGTTGCAAATAGAAATTTGGTGCCCGTAGATTTTATCGTTCTTGATATAGATTGCAATCTTTCTTGCCCTATTATTCTTGGTAGACCTTTCTTTAGAACGATTGGTGCGATTATTGATATGAAGGAAGGGAACATTAGATTCCAATTTCCATTAAAGAAAGGCATGGAGCACTTTCCAAGAAAGAAAGTCAAATTACCTTATGAATCTATCATGCGTGCTACTTATGAACCTAGTGCCAAAGATGGCACTCGTTAGATCTATCTTTGTTTTTATGCCTAGCTAGGGGCGTTAAACAATAGCGCTAGTTGGGAGGCAACCCCTTTATGTTTTTAGTTTTTGCTCCTGTTTAGTAATAAATCTTGCATCTACCTTCTGTATAGATGTGTTTTTATCTTTTAATTAGTGTTTGTGCCAAGTAGAACCTATAGGATAACCTACGATGATAGTTGATTTGATTTTGCTGAAAAACAGAAACTTTGCACGCACGAATATAATTTTGTTAAATCACAGCAACGTTATTTTGCGTTGATTCTTTTTGCTGATGTTCAATAGATAAATTTTCCAGGACTACCTATTTTGGTAGGATTTTTAGAGTTCCAGAATTTTGCGTTAGTTACAGATTGCTACAGACTGTTCTGTTTTTGACAGATTCTGTTTTTCGTGTGTTGTTTGCTTATTTCAATGCATCTATGGCTAGTAAATTAGTTTATAAACCATAAAGAAGTTGGAATACAGTAGGTTTAACACCAATATAAATAAATAATGATTTCATTGCAGTACCTTATGTGGTGGTTTTGTTTTCTTTCACTAATGGAGCTTATAAGATTTCCTGTTGAGTTTTGTGGTGTGAAGTTTTCAAGTTTTGGGTAAAGCTTTTATGGACTATGGAATAAAGGGTGGCAAGAGCCTAAGCTTGGGGATGCCCATGGCACCCCAAGATATTCAAGAATAGCCACAAGCTTAAGCTTGGGATTGCCTCGGGAAGGCATCCCCTCTTTCGTCTTCGTTCATTGGTAACTTTACTTGGAGCTATATTTTTATTCGCTACATGATATGTGTTTTGCTTGGAGCGTCGTGTATTATATTAGTCTTTGCTTTTTAGTTTACCACAATCATCCTTGCTGTACACACCTTTTGGTAGAAGCCTATTTTATTAGAATTTGCTAGAATACTGTATGTGCTTCACTTATATCTTTTGAGCTTGATAGTTTTTGCTCTAGTGCTTCACTTATATCTTTTAGAGCACGGTGGTGTCTTAATTTTGAAGAAATTTCTAGTCTCTCATACTTCACTTATATAATTTTGAGAGTCTTTTAGAACAGCATGGTATTTTCTATGATCATAAAGTTGGTCCTAGAATGATGAGCATCCAAGTTGGGTATAATAAAAACTATCATAGAAAGTGAATTGGATGCTATGATCAATTTGATGCTTGATAATTGTTTTGAGATATGAAGGTAGTGATATTAAAGTCATGCTAGTTGGGTGATTATGAAGTTAAAGAATGCTTGTGTTGAAGCTTGTGATTCCCATAGCATGCACGTATGGTGAACTGCTTTGTGATGAAGTTGGAGCACAATTTTATTTATTGATTGTCTTCCTTATGAGTGGCGGTCGGGGACGAGCGATGGTTTTTTCCTACCAATCTATCCCCCTAGGAGCATGCACATAGTACTTTGGTTTTTGATGACTTCTAAATTTTTGTAACAAGTATATGAGTTCTTTTGATTAATGTTGAGTCCATGGATTATACGCGCTCTTTCACCCTTCCACCATTGCTAGCCTCTCTTGTACCACGCAACTTTCACCGGTACCATACACCCACCATTTACCTTCCTCAAAACAGCCACCATACCTACCTATTATGGCATTTCCATAGCCATTCCGAGATATATTTCCATGCAACTTTCCACCGTTCCGTTCATATGACACACATTACTTTTGTCATATTGCTTTTTGCATGATCATCTAGTTGACATTGTATTTGTGGCAAGGCCACCTTCATAATTTTCATACATGTCGCTCTTGATTCATTGCATATCCCGGTACACCGCCGGAGGCATTCATATAGAGTCATATCTTGTTCTAGCTTTGAGTTGTAAATCCATAAAAGTGTGATGATCTTCATTATTAGAGCATTGTCCTAGTGAGGAAAGGATGATGAAGACTATGATTCCCCCACACGTCGGGATGAGACTACAAAAATAAAAAAAGAGAAAAAGAAAAGAAAAAAAGAGAAAGGCCAAAAAGAAAAAAAGAAGGCCAAAGAAAAAAAAAGAAAGAGAAAAAAAAGAGAAAAAGAAAAAAATAAAATGAGAGAAAAAGAGAGAAGGGACAATGCTACTATCTCTTTTTCCACACTTGTGCTTCAAAATAGCACCATGATCTTCATAATAGAGAGCCTCATATGTTGTCACTTTCATATACTAGTGGGAATTTTTCATTATAGAACTTGGCTTGTATATTCCAATGATGGGCTTCCTCAAAAGTGCCCTAGGTCTTCGTGAGCAAGCAAGTTGGATGCACCTCACTTAGTTTCTTTTATTGAGCTTTCATATATTTATAGCTCTAGTGCATCTGTTGCATGGCAATCCCTACTCACTCACATTTATATCTATTAATGGGCATCTCCATAGCCCGTTGATACGCCTAGTTGATGTGAGACTATCTTCTCCTTTTTTCTCTTCTCCACAACCACCCTTCTATTCCACATATAGTGCTATGTCCATGGCTCACGCTCATGTATTGCGTGAAAGTTGAAAAAGTTTGAGATTATTAAAGTATGAAACAATTGCTTGGCTTGTCATCGGGGTTGTGCATGATTAAATACTTTGTGTGATGAAGATAGAGCATAGCCAGACTATATGATTTTGTAGGGATAACTTTCTTTAGACATGTTATTTTGAGAAGACATGATTACTTTGATTAGTATGCTTGAAGTATTACTATTTCTTATGTTAATATGAACTTTTATTTTGTATTCATTTGGATCTGAACATTCATGCCACAATGAAGAAAATTACATTATGAATTATGCTAGGTAGCATTCCACATCAAAAATTTCTTTTTTATCATTTACCTACTCGAGGACGAGCAGGAATTAAGCTTGGGGATGCTTGATACGTCTCCAATGTATCTATAATTTTTGATTGTTCCATGCTATTATATTACCCCTTTTGGATGTTTATGGGCTTTATTTTACACATTTATATCATTTTCGGGACTAACCTACTAACCGGAGGCCCAACCCATATTGCTGTTTTTTTTGCCTATCTCAGTATTTTGAAGAAAAGGAATA
Organism: Triticum aestivum; assembly: GCF_018294505.1. Taxonomy (NCBI): domain Eukaryota; kingdom Viridiplantae; phylum Streptophyta; class Magnoliopsida; order Poales; family Poaceae; genus Triticum; species Triticum aestivum. Next base: position 344,944,362 of record NC_057798.1, read on the forward strand.
TCAAACGGAGTCCAAACGGAATGAAACCTTCGGGATCGTTATTTTTGGAACAAATATGATCCGGAGAGCCTGGAGTGCAAGTCAAGAAAGCTCCGAGGGCCCCATGAGATAGGAGGGCGCGCCCCCCTGTAGGGCGCGCCCCCTGTCTCGTGGGCCCCTCGAGCGGCCACCGACGTACTTCTTCCCCCTATATATACCTACGTACCCCGAAAACATCCAGGAGCACGACGAAACACAATTTCCACCGTCGTAACCTTCTATATCCGCGAGATCCCATCTTGGAGCCCTTGCCGGCACTCTGCCGGAGGGGGAAGCAACCACGGAGGGCCTCTACATCAACATCCTTGCCCCTCCGATGAGTTGTGAGTAGTTTACCACAGACCTACGGGTCCATAGTTATTAGCTAGATGGCTCCTTCTCTCTTTTTGGATCTCAATACAATGTTCTCCCCCTCTCTTGTGGAGATCTATTCGATGTAATCTCTTTTTGCGGTGTGTTTGTCGAGATCGATGAATTGTGGGTTTATGATCAAGTTTATCTACGAATAATATTTGAATCTTCTATGAATTCTTTTATGTATGATTGAGTTATCTTTGCAAGTCTCTTCGAATTATCAGTTTGGTTTGGCCTACTAGATTGATCTTTCTTGCCATGGGAGAAGTGCTTAGCTTTGGGTTCAATCTTGCGGTGTTCTTACCCAGTGACAAAAAGGGTTACAAGACACGTATTGTATTGTTGCCATCGAGGATAACAAGATGGGGTTTATATCATATTTCATGTGTTTATCCCTCTACATCATGTCATCTTGCTTAATGCGTTGCTCTGTTCTTATGAACTTAATACTCTACATGCATGCTGGATAGCGGTCGATGTGTGGAGTAATAGTAGTAGATGCAGGCAGGAGTCGGTCTACTTGTTATGGACGTGATGCCTATATACATGATCATGCCTAGATAACCTCATAACTATGCGCTTTTCTTTCAATTGCTCGACAGTAATTTGTTCACCCACCGTAATACTTATGCTATCTCGAGAGAAGCCTCTAGTGAAACCTATGGCCCCCGGGTCTATCTCTTATCATATTTGCTTTCCATCTACTTTTATTTGCATCTTTACTTTTTGCATCTATATCAAAAATACCAAAAATATATTTATCTTATCATACTATCTTTACTAGATCTCACTTTTGCAAGTGGCCGTGAAGGGGTTGACAGCCCCTTTATTGCGCTAGTTGCGAGTTCTCAGTTTGTTTGTGTAGGTGCGTGGGACTTTTGAGGAGCCTCCTACTGGATTGATACCTTGGTTCTCAAAACTGAGGAAATACTTATGCTACACTTTGCTGCATCACCCTCTCCTCTTCGAGGAAAACCAATGCATGCTCAAGACGTAGCATCGGGTAGCATGGACACGGCCGACCTAAAGGCGAGCTTGAGGGTCTGCAGCGTGCCTTTGGTGTCCCCCGCCACCGTGAGGACACCGTTGCTGTCGGGCATCTTCATGAGGTTGTACGTAGGGTGGGTCGCAGCCATAAACTGGGACAAGGCCGGGTACCCCAGAATGGCATTGTAGGGCAGGTCGATCCTGGCGATGTAGAAGTCGATGAGCTCGGTGCGGTAGTTGTCGCATGTCCTGAAGGTGACAGGGATGCGGATCTGCCCTAGGGGGCTGGTGGAGCCGCCGCCGACCCCTAAGAAAGGCTTAGAGGGGCGGAGCCGGCTGGGCGGCACGTGCAGCATGCTGAATGCCGCAGGGGAGAGCATGTTGAGGACGGCTCCACCGTCGATGAGGGTTCTGGTAACCACCACGTTGTAGATGGTGGGGGTGTAGAGCATTGGGAGCGCGTCTGCTCCCGTCGTAGCCGCAGGATGATCTTTGAGGTCGAAGGTGAGGTCGGCCTTGGGCATTGTCCAGCCCGGGGGAGCCCCCGAGCCCGCCTGGGTGGCACTTCCTCGCTGGTACAACTGGCTGATGTCACGGTCGGAGGGTGGCGCCTGCGAGGCACCCAGGAGAGCTGCAATGACAGGGGACACCGATGCCGTGTAGCGGGCGAGGAAAAGGCCGTGCAGCTCTTCCCAGGAGGCCACCGAGGATGCCGGCAGGTTGAGTAACCAGGCACGCGGTGCGACTACAAGGGCCATGGGGAGCCAGTTGGCCTTCACCTTGTCGTCTCCGTCGGCCGCCCAGACTGCCTCCTCGTATGCTTGAATAAAGGAGGCCAGATCCACCGCGCTGTCTTAACGCGGCGGCATCTCCGGTCAGAACTTGGGCAGCCACTACACCTGCCGCAAGGAGAGGGTGAAGCAGAACCAGCCCCAGCACTTCTTCGAGAGCGCACGTCGGCTAGGTCGACGGGGGAGCGCCCGCCATCAGAGCCAGTGGCGTGATCTGGCGGTCGGGGTAGAAGATTTCCGACGCACCCCTACCTGGTGCACCAAATATTGGATTACGGGTTCCGCAAACCCTTGAGAGGTTCAAACTCTAGGGTGCGTGCGGAGATCTCAACCTACCCAGCCTGCCTACTCGTGATCCTCCTAAGCCTAGCGCGTCAAGCTCAAAGAGACAAAGGGACACCACAATTTATCTTGGTTTGGGCCACCTTGCGGTGTAATACCCTACTCCAGCGTTTTGGTGGATTGCCTCGGAGGGCTGAGGATGAACTAGTACAGTGGATGAACTGGCCTCAGGAGATGAGGTGTTCTTGAGCTCGAGGGAGTTGGTGTGGTGTGGGCTAGTTACACTTGTCTTGGCTCTATGGTGGTGGCGAGTCCTATTTATAGTGCATTGGTCCTCTTCCCAAATGGCGGGAAGGGATCCCACAAAAGACGGATTTGAAAGGGGACAAGTAGTACAACTTATCCTGACAAAAGTAGTCTTCGCCTGCGAAAAGCCTCTGGTTGTGATGCTGCAGTGGGCTCGTCGATGACCTCCGTCCTGTCATCCTGGCGGTCTTGGTCTCGTTGCACCCGAATGGAAACCTTTGGCTGATTCCTCGGGACTTTGCGCCTGCGGCTTGCCTCCTTTGCACCAAAGAGGAAACCGCACTCTGCGCCCGCCTGGCCTTGGTCGTCATGGTTCACGTCAGCTAAGACTCACGAGGTAAACCTTGCATAGAACTCTCCGCCCCTTAGGAGCCAGTCTGAAGAGGTCGATCCCCTCGGGGGTCTTGGCATCGTACGCCTCGCGAGGCTTGGCCCCTCGCGAGGGTCTTGAGTTGTTGATGCTGAAGCTGGGCCATACCAGGCCGTCGATGGAGCCACGTGGTGGGCCGTAGGCAGGTAGGGTTGGATACCCCCATATCTAGGACGCCGACAACTGCTATGTAGGGTACAACTCCGAAAGCTACTGAATGGATCATGGATAGTGGATGCACTAACGGCATGACTGGTGATCAAAGTCTTCTCATGGACTCTACTCTTCGACCATCTATAAAAAGCCATATCATATTTGCTGATACTAGTAAAAGCAAGGTATTGGGTCTAGGTAGGTTGCTATCTCAAAGGATCAACACATGGATAAAGTGATGCTTGTTTAATCCCTTGGATACCACCTAATGTCTATCTCAATGCTTTGTGATCTTGACATGGTTGTGATATTTGGAAAATATCAATGTCTTGTGCTAATGGCTTCTAATAAATCTCGAGTCTTCGAAGGTTATCAAAGAGGTGATCTGTATATGGTAGATTTCTCCATAGGACCAAATCTTGTTGTATGTCTTCTAGCAAAAGATTCAGAGTTCTGGCTTTGGCATCAAAGTCTAGGACATGCGGGCATGAGGAACTTACACACTCTTATGAAGAAGAAGCACATCATTGGCATCAAGGGCATCAAGTTCAAGAAGGACCATCTGTGTGGTGCTTGCGAAGCTGGGAAGATGACTAGGGCCAAACATCCCTCGAAGACAATCATGATGACCTCACATCCCTTCGAGATACTACACATGGACTTATTTTCCCCTACTCGCTACTCTACCCTTACTACTACTGCACATCTCTATGGCTTCATGATTGTTGATCATTACTCTAGATATACATAGATGCACATAATTCTCTATAAGACTGAAGTGCAGGATGGCATCAAGATCAAGCATATCAGGAGTGACAATGACACTGAGTTCAAGAACAATGGCCTTGACACTTATCTTGATACACTAGGCATCATGCGTGAGCTATCTGCTCCATATACCCCACAATAGAATGGCGTCGTGGAGCATAAGAACAAGACTCTTATTGAGATGGCCCGTACAATGCTTGATGAATACAAGACTCTACGAAAGTTCTGGCCTGAAACCATTGATACTACATGCCACATCATCAACAGAGTATATCTTCACAAGTTCTTCAAGAAGACATCTTATGAACTACTCACCGGTAAGAAGCCAAAGTAAGTTATTTCAAAGTCTTCGGTGCTAGGTGCTGGATAAGGGATCCACATCACACTTCCAAATTTGCACTGAAAGCACATGTGGATTTTATGTTTGGTTGCGGAAAGGATTCACACACCTACAGGGTCTTCAAGATCTTTCACTATAAAGTGGTTGAAACTGTAGATGTGTGGTTTGATGAGACTAATGGCTCACAAAGAGAGCACATGCCAAATGTGCTAGATGAAGTTTCGGATCATGAAGCTATCAAGCTAATGGGTACTGGAGAAATCATACCCACTTAGGAACAAGGTGATGATGAAGTTGTGATTCCAGCCCATGTTCATCATGAAGATAATGCTGAGCTTGAAGGTAATGCTGAAAATGAAGACAATGATCAGCACCAACAAAGTCTTTGCCCTGTTCATCCTCGTGTTCCTAGTGAAGTTCAAATTGAGAAGATAATTTATAACATCAATGCACCTGCTCTGCTTACTCGATCAAGAGCTATACAACTAGCAAACTTCTGTGGTTAGTTTGCATTCGTCTCCGTATCTGAACCCAAAAAGGTTGATGAAGCTTTCATGGAACTAGAATGGATTCAAGCTATGCAAGAAGAGCTTCAACAATTCAAACTCAACAATGTGTGGGAGCTAGTCAAGCGTCCTATTCCTCACAAGCGCAATATTATTGGTACCAAATTGATCTATCGCAACAAACGATGAACACGGTCAATTTGTCACAAATAAAGCTCACCTTATTGCTCAAGGTTATACACATGTTGAGGGAATTGAGTTCGATGAAACCCTTGCTCCTGTGGCCAGACTTGAAGCCATTCGCATACTACTAGCCTGTGCAAATCACAATGACATCCTTGTGTATCAAATGGATGTGAAGAGTGCTTTCCTTAACTACAAAATTGAAGAAGAAGTCTATGTTGCTCAACCACCTGGTTTTGAAGACCCCAAGCATCCTTCCATGGTCTACAAGCTCAACGAGGCATTGTATGGAGCAAGCTCCTCGATATTGGTATGACACACTCAAAGAATTACTGAAGAGCAAAGGCTTCAAACCTGGTTCTCTAGATCCCACTCACTTCACGAAGACATATAATGGAGAACTGTTTGTATGCCAAATCTATGTGGATGACATTATCTTCGGATGCACTAACAAAAGATGCAATGATGAGTTCAGTTATATGATGCAAGAACAATATCAGATGTCCGTGATGGGGGAGCTGAAATTCTTTCCTGGTCTTCAAATCTGTCAACAAAGCAATGGCATCTTCATTTCTCAAAAACAATATCTGAAATATTGTCTGAAGAAGTTTGGAATGCAAGATTGCAAGGGATATAAGACGCCAATGCCAACCAATGGTCAAGTGGGCTCCAACGACAATGGTAAAGAGTTCGATCAAAAGGTATACCACTTCATGATTGGTTCTTTATTGTACTTATGTGCATCTAGGCCAGATATAATGCTTAGCGTTTGCATGTGTGACTGATTCCAAGCGGCACCAAAGGAGTCGCATCACCTCACGGTGAAGCGAATACTTCGATATTTGGCTCACACCCCAACGCTAGGATTATGGTATCCAAAGGGCTCAGAGTTTGATCTAGTTGGATTCTTAGATGCTGATTATGCTGGTGACAAGGTGGATTGCAAGTCTACATCAAGCACATGCCATTTTCTTAGTCAATCACTTGTCTGTTGATCTTTAGAGAAGCAGAACTGTGTGTCACTCTCTACTTCTGAAGCTGAATACATTGCTGCTGGATCTTGCTGCGCTCTACTTCTCTAGATGAAGCAAACCCTTAAGGACTATGGCATCAACAAGAAGATGGTGACCCTCTACTACGACAATGAAAGTGCCATCAAGATTGCACACAATCCTGTTCAGCACTCTAAGACAAAGCACATTCAGATTCGACATCATTTTCTCAGAGATCGTGTGCTGAAGGAAGACATCAATATCATTCATGTCAACACTGAAGAGCAATTGGCATATATCTTCACAAAGCCTTTGGATGAGAAGAGATTTTTGCAAGCTGTAGTGTGAGCTAAATATCTTAGAATCCTCGAATATCCTATGAATGGACACACATCCTAACACTTATGCATGTTGATAACCTAGGTGCACAACACACAAAGTAACGTATATCTTTAATTCATGAAGATATACACTCTAAGTGTGAAGTGTAAGTGCATCTAGTGCCACCCCTAGTTGGTTTTGGAGTATTGACAAAAAACCTGGTTGAGGGACTAATGTGTTTGTGAGAATTGCAGGATAACACAGGTTGTAGTCCCTCATTGATTCGGTTTACCTACCGGAGATGGCCCCTAAAAATGTGTGAAGACATTGAAGACAATAGTGGTCTGTGAAGCTATTCACGTTGAAGACTACGACATGAGAAGACATCAAGTGAAGACTATGGACGCGAAGACTTAGTTGTTTTGTTGTTTCCTTTTCTTCTTTGTTGAGTCATAGGAACCACCGCACTGTTAAGTGGGGTCCAAGTGAACAAAGTCAGAGTGATTGAAGTGATGCTCAACCAAATCCTATGTCTTCGAGCGAAGACAATGAGAGCAAATCTTATCCAGAGTCGGATGAGTCAGCTTTACTTGTAGCCCAAGTCAAGCTGTCGCGTGTGTTTGAAATCTGACCATTGCGACACGTGTCAGTTCCGTAGTGACCCAGGGTCATTTCGGACAAATTAGGCCGGGTTGCTCTGTGGCTATAAATAGCCCACCCCTACACCATAAATTGGTTGCTGCTCAGAGTTAGTACATGGCTTTTGTCGTTTGAGAGCAACCCCCCGCCGAAGCTTTCGAGAGAGAATCCTTGCAAGGAAAAATCCCAAACCACCCAGAGCCCAAAGAGTGTTTGGCATCACTGAAGTCTTTCTGTCCGCGTGATCTGAAGACTTGTTATACTTGAGGACTGTGAACCCTCCAGCCGGGTAGGCATCGCATTCTGAGCATCCAAGAGTAATTGTGGATTGCCGGTGAACGTAGTCTGTGAAGGTTTGGAAGTCTACCTTGAAGATTTACCAGAGTGATTGGGCGGGGACTAAGTGTCCCTAGCTCAAGGGGAATAAGGTGAAGACGCATTCTTCTGAGTTGAATCTCAGCCTCCCTAACCAGACGTACAATTGTCACAGAAACTGGAACTGGTCCAACAAATCCCTGTCCTCCTGAAGCCACTGGTTCTATCTCTCACTTCTCTCTACTTACAGTTTGTCTTCGTGAAGTCATTGTCTGCTTGCATTATCTGTTTGACTTCACTTTGTGACTACCTGTTCTGATTGGCTTCATACTATCTTCCATCCTGATCTTTACTACCTAGCTGCTATTAGTCTTTGTGCTTTCACTTCATTGAATACTTGACTATGGCTTGTCTAGTGTAGTCTACCTTCCGCTGCATACGAATAGTGTTGTTTCTATTGTTTGTCTTCGAAACTCCCACATTTTGAAGACTTTTATAAAAATTGCCTATTCACCCCCCTCTAGTCGATAACTAGCCCTTTCAATTGGTATCAGAGTAAGGTACTCCCTTGTTCTGTGTGATTCGGTTTAACCACTTGGAGTTTTAGCTATGTCGACTGCAGGGATAATCAAAGTCTTCGCTGCATGCCTCATCTTCGATGGCATTGAATATCCCTACTTGAAGAATAGGATGCGCATGCATCTTGAAGCCATTGATGTTGATCTATGGTATGTCGTCAAGAATGGCGTTCCCAAGACTGGTGAAGGTGTCACCTTGCTGATGTCAAGAAGTTCATTCAACTGGACTCTACCGCCAAGAATATCATTTGTGGTCATCTGACCAAAGGACAGTATGGCCGTGTGAGTGCTCTAGAAACGTCGAAGCTAGTCTAGGACTGGCTCTCCAAGGTCAATGAAGGCGTCTCAACTCAGCGAGATCGACAGATCAGTACTCTCCGCAACCTCTTCAACCGCTTCAAGAGACACGACAATGAGAATGTCTAGCTCACATTTGATCGCCTCACTTATATCACGAATGAGCTCCAAGCACTCGGCACCACTGAGATCACAAATCATGAAATTGTGAAGACACTACTGAGATCTCTTGACAGCTCATTTGACACCTTAGCCCTGATGATACAAGAACTCCCTGACTTCAAGTCTCTCGATCCGTCTGACATACTTGAGAGGCTAAACACACATGAGTACCAGCTATCTGAGAAACGAGATATCTATGGCCCCAACTATGGCCGAACTCGCGCTTTGAAGGAAAAGGTTGCTGCTTCCGCATCTGAAGAAGAATCTGACTGCAGTTCTGGTGATCCTGAAGACACTGGAAAGTAACTTGCTATGCTTGAAGAAGTTCTAGAAATTCACCAAGAATAAAGGCTTCAGAAAGTCTTCACGATCCAGCTCAAGGAATGATGAAGCTTCTGCCTATGACCACAAGAAGAGAACCTGCCACTAGTGCAAGAAACCTGGTCACTACATCTCTGAGTGTCCACAGTGGGACAATGAGAAGAAGAAGAAGAAGAAGAAGAAGAAGAAGAAGAGCAAAGAATATGATTCTTATGACAAGAAGAAGAAGAAATCCTCAAAGTCTTCTTCCAAGTCTTCTTCCAAGTCTTCATCACACAAGAAGAGCTCATCTGGCAAGGCCCGTGCTTTTGGTGGCAAGGAAATGGATTCACAGGAGGAGTCTGCTTCTGAGGAGGCGGAGGTGGAGTCTGAGGAAGAGTCTGACTCTGGTGTTGCAAGTCTGGCTCTAGCTACAGCCTACGTCACCAAGTCCATCTTCAACACTGAAGACAATGGCTCCATCACCAACGCTGATGATAACGACAAGGAAGACTTGCCTCCCAGCTACTACTTCATGGCACGTGGTGCCAAGGTAAAATCACGCGATGCTTACTTTCAAACATCTAGTGAATATGACTCTGATGGTGAATCCAAACCTAGTAACAAAACACTTGCTAAAATTGCAACTGAACAACAGAAAGCTATGGAACATACTCAAAAACTGTTAGACAAAAGCGATGACCCGTTGGACGCGGAAATGACCAAGTCTCAGTCCTTAATTGAAGACATAAAAAATCTTCATGTTAAGTACCAGGAACTTGAAGGTCGACATGAATCGCTCTCAACTTCTCATGAGAAGCTTTCCTATGATTATCTTCAAAGGAAGCAGGAACTTGAGAAATTGAGATCGGCTCATGAAGATCTTCAAAAGGAGAACGAGTCACTTCGCGCTCAACAGATCAGTCCCGCTCAGGAAGGATTTGAACCCCCGTGTCTAAAATGCATTGACGTGATAACGCTACCTCTGTTGTTGAATGTTCCACTGCTACTACTGTTGCAATATCTTCAACTGCGGATGTGGTAACTAACCCCTCTGCTGAGGATACCACTACTATTGCTGATGAGAATGCTAGGTTGAAGACACTGCTTGAAACAGGGATGTACAAAAGTCTCAAAGGGCATCAGACATTATGTGATGTCCTCAAAAAGCAGATTCTGAACCGAAACCCTAGGAAAGAGGGTGTTGGGTTCGAGAGGAAAATGAATGTTGATGGGTCGTACTAGAAGCCTGAGTAGTACCCCAAAACCACATGGGTTGCTGCAAAGGAACCTGCAGTAGATCCATCCACCTTGTCTGGTTTCACTTGTGCTAACACCATTATCATTTATGAATCCTTTGATGCAAACTATAAACTATTTAAGAATCGGAATGGTGAAGTGTTTGCCAGGTATATCGGTACTAACTGTAGGAATGGACCACCTTCTAAAAAGATCTGGGTACCCAAGAGTTGTCTTGAGAATCTTCCCGTGAATGTCATCATGACACCACCTTGGAAGAAGACAAATCCGAGACCAAAGGCTTCATATGGTCCAAAGGCTTCATACAGACAGAGGACTCACCAGAGTCACCCTAACGCCAATGTTTTGTAGGAAAACCATACTCAGACTTATGAATATGAGCGTGTTTCGTCAAACCTCTATGTTCATAAGATCAAGAACTTTTCTGCTTATTCTTATGAGTATTATTCACCTCCTGCAAGGCTATTTACTAGGGCTCCAAAGATGAAGTTCTCAGATGCTGCACTTAGACTCATTGCTTCTAAGCCACCCCTGAAAATGCGGGTGGTTAAGAAAACTTAACTCTCTTTTGCAGGGAAAGGTCTCCAGCCGGAAATCAAAGGCGTCCAAAACTAATGCTGGGGACCTTAAACATCTTGTGGGGTGCAAGATAAAATGCCCAAATGGTGTTAATATGTACTTCGTTCCGGGATTCCTTGACACTCATCTTATCTATCCTAACCAAGATCTGAATTTCCATGTTCCACTTGTTCGTCAAATGTTTATTCTTCACAACTCGCTTGGTGAAGCCTATCCCCCAAACTGCACTGTAGGCTATGACACCTCGTGCTTCAGAATGGATTATGGACAGTGGATGCACTAACCACATGACTAGCAATCGAAGTCTTTTGATGGATTCAACGCTACGTCCATCAGACAAGAGTCACATCACATTTGCTGACACTTGTAAAAGCAAGGTATTGGGTCTAGGTAGAGTTGCAATATCAAGGGATCAGCACATGGATAAAGTGATGCTTGTTGAATCCCTTGGTTTCAACTTGATGTCTGTCTCAATGCTTTGTGACCTAAACATGATTGTGCTATTTGGAAAATATCGATGCCTTGTGCTAATGGAATCTGACAAGTCTCTAGTCTTTGAAGGGTATCAGAAAGATGATCTATATATGGTAGATTTCTCAACAGGACCACAGATGGTTGTATGTCTTCTTGCAAAAGCTTCAGAGTGCTGGCTTTGGCATCAAAGGCTAGGGCATGCTGGCATAAGGAAATTGCACACTCTCGCCAAGAAGAAGCATGTCATGGGCATCGAAGGCGTCAAATTCAAGAAGGATCATCTGTGTAGTGTCTGCGAAGCTGGAAAGATGACCAGGGCCAAGCATCCCTCGAAGACAATCATGACTACATCTCAACCCTTCGAGCTGCTACACATGGACTTATTTGGCCCCACTCACTACTCTACTCTCAATGCTACTGCTTGCCTCTATGGTTTTTTCATTGTTGATGATTACTCTAGATATACTTGGGTGCATATAATCCTCTACCAGACTGAAGTGCAGGATGTCTTCAGACGCTTTGCCAATCGTGCCATGACGAACTATGGCATCAAGATCAAGCACATCATAAGCGACAATGGCACTGAGTTCAAGAACACCGGCCTCGAACTCTATCTAGATACTTTGGGTATCACTCATGAGTTGTCTGCTCCTTACACACCGCAGCAGAATGGCATTGCAGAGCGCAAGAACAAAACTCTTATTGAGATGGCCCGAACGATGCTTGATGAGTACAAGACTCCAAGGAAGTTCTGTCCTGAAGCCATTGATGCTGCATGCCACGTCATCAACCATGTTTATCTTCACAAGCTTCTGAAGAAAACATCCTATGAGATCCTATGTCAGGACCCCGACTCGATGCCACATCGATCTAGCATGTAACACCTCATATCACTTTGCGGCCTCACGCACGGTATTCCCACGGGTGTCGTCTTACCTTTGCCCGGGACCGTTTGCGCCTTTTGGCACACGTATATGATAGTGTCGCTAGCATCCATATGGTAAGGAGCCCGGGCTGACATGGCTAGTCGTAAACCCAAAGTGGCACAGACTTACATGGACAGGCATCCATGACCCAGCATCGAACGTGTCGGTCATCAGCAAGTGAATCCGGGCTGTAGCACTGGGCTAGCAGGACTCCGGTAAACCGGGCTGTAGCGGGCTAACAGGACTCCGGTATCCATCGCGTGACATTTCCCCGAAGGGACAGACACAGAAACGAAGAAGGACACATGCCGGCCAGCCTAAGTGTTCCGGAGCAGTAGCAAGCTACCAAGGCTCAGTGGAGACACTAGGAGACATTTCCCGGTAAGAGAGGCTACTAAGAATAAACAACTAGATAGTCAGATCCCACACATACCAAGCATTTCAATCATACACACAATATGCTCGATATGTGCAAATACAACAAGGCATCACAACATGACTCTACAAGACAAGTACTTTATTTAAAGGCTCAGGGAGCCATACATATCATACACACAAGTACGGGTCACACGACCCAGCATTCAAGTCATACAGACATACAAGCCAACAGCGGAAGTAACTTGTCTGAGTACAGACAACTAGTAAAATAAAAGAGGCTTGGGAAAGCCTGGCTATACTACGTGGTCCTTCACAAGCTCAGGATCACCACCTGGGCCTCAGTCTACTCATCGATGTCAACGTCTACGAAGAACCCATCAGAAGGGGTTGCAGCGTCTTCTGGAAAAATGTAAATTAAAGCAACATGAGTACAAAGGTACTCAGCAAGACTTACATCAGATCCTACATACATGCACATTATCAAGAAGGGTTGGTGGGGTTATTGCAGCAAGCCAGCTTTGACTCTTGGCTAAGCTATCCTACGAGACACCAACTTGAAATGGTTTTGCGCACACGAGTCCACTACACACCACTTCAATACTCCACCGAGGATCCACCTACGTCATCCTACGGAAGAGCCATCCTCGGCACTCACGCTTATCTTGAGATTTTTAGTAGTATCCATTTACTTGTCTATGAACTGTATAGGCAACCAAGTAGTCCTTTACCGCGGACGCGGCTATTTGAATAGATCATGTTAACCCTGCAGGGGTGTACTTCTTCATACATGTTTCCACCACTTAGCGTCTGCACACGACATGTGCTCGGCAGACTTCAAGCGAAAGCCGACGTGGGTGTAGACCACGACCTACCTAAACACCTAAGTCTCTAGTCCAGGTTTATCGCCTATTCAGGTTCCATCCGCAGGGAGTCCGGCCGGGGTTCCACATACGGCCCCGAATGATGTGTACAGGGTTCGGAGACACCTAACGGGTGCCCGGTATTCCCGGCCACGTACCTACCGCATCACAGCCCACCCCGCGGGTCAGCACTGCCCACGGCCTCCAGTAAGCTACAAACACCAGAAACTACTTGCAACTCCTGGACAGAGGACTAGGGTGAATAAGAAGTCGAGCGGGGTCATATTTCAGGGCCCAATGCATGGTAGTAGCTGAATCTTAAATCACACATACAGATCTCAGTGCTTAAGGTCGGCTTCAATGAAACAACCCACCATGTACTCCTACATGGCCTTTCATCGATACCTTTACCAAATCATGTTCACCACATCACTCTCATTACTGGCATGATCATTTCACTCTAGCCCATCACCCAGATGAACCAGACCTGACACGACTCTAAGCATAGCAGGCATAGCCAGGTAGGAACAACACATACATATGGCTCAATCAACTCCTACACATGCTAGTGGGTTTCATCTAGTTACTGTGGCAATGACAGGTCATGCAGAGGAAATGGGTTCAACTACCATAGCACACAACAGTTTGAAACGCGTTATCTTAATGCAGTAAAAGAGAGCAGAAGCGAGAACATGGGATTGTATCGATATGATCAAATGGTTGGTTGCTTGCCTGAAGGGTCGATGCACTGATATTGTTCTTCGTTAGGGTAATCGTGGTACTCCTCGGAGGCAGAACCTGCCGCAAAGAGCACCGATACACAAACATCACCAAACAATATGCAACAATATGATGCATGCATGAGACATGGCAAAATGAGTGTATTGGGCTAATGCAACTAAGACCAGATGGGTTTGAACCATTTTGAATCAAAGATTCAAGTTTCAAACTCATAAATGACCCTTTTAAGTGCGTTATCTTGTTCTGCACTAAACATCAGGTTAGCTTGCTTAAACATGCATGAAACCAGTACAGATGGATAGATTGGATTTTTCTGATCATTTTTCATATATAAAACTTTGCATTTGGAGTTACAGATTAATTTCTATGATTTTTTAAAGTTTGTGGTATTTACTGGAATTTCCTGTGTAATAATAATTCCAGTAAATAAATTATTACGTCAGCATTACGTCAGGATGACGTCAACGGTTAACGGAACAGTCCAGGTCAACCCTGACTAGTGGGTCCCGTGTGTTAGTGTAATTAGTTTAACTAAATATTAATTAAAACTAATCCTGATTAGTTAACAGGGCTGGGCCCCACCTGTCATTGACCCAGGGGGTCAAACTGGGCCCACCCATGGTCAAACGAGGGGTCAGCGGCAACGAGCTCTGCGATGGTGCATGCGGGTGAGCTTCGTGCAGTCGCTACGGGGCTCGAGAGCAAAAAAGGAAAGGGGGAGAGGTAGCTGGGCTCATGGCGATCTCGAGGAAGCAGAAGGCGCGGTCGGGGACGAGCTGGTGCGGCGGCGACGGCGAAGGGGATCTCCGGTGATGGCGGAGTCGGGCGAGGTCGGTGCAGAGGCCTCAGGGCAAGCGAGTGCTCGGGGCTCGGCTAGCTCGAAGAAGAGGAGGGCGGCGGAGCTCCTGGACACGACGTCACGGTGCAAGAACGACGAAGAGCGCGACTACGGCGACGGTGCGGCTGCGGTGGCGTCGGCCATGGCGTGGGAGAGCGAGGGAGAGAGGCAGGTGAGCGAGTGAGGTGTCCAGGGGGTTCGGGGCACGACGTGGAGCTCATCCAGGCCAGCAGAGAGGCGAGGGGAGGAAGCAGGGCGGCGGGCAGCTGCGTGGCGCACGCTGGTGCCGCCGTCGAGCACCTGCCTGCGTGCCTGGCGAAGGCAGGCAGCTCGCTGGAGCGGCTGCTGGGCTGGGCCGGCTAGGTGGGCTGGCTGGTGGGCTGCCAGGTTAGTTCCCTCTCTCTCTTTTTATTTATCTTTTTTTTATTTATTCTGTAGCTTTGTGGACTTTCTAAAAATACCTAGACAACTCCAAAAATCACCAAACTGCTCATGGCCACTAACTGGAATATATCTAGCATGGAACATTTTAGTTTGGGATTATTTGAGCATTTAAAATAATTTATATAATTTAAATGCCCAAACTCAAATACTTATGATTTAATTCAAAAACCTTAGGATGACCTAGAAAATTGAGCACCAGTTTTAGCAGAGGTTCTGAACCAAGACAAAAATGATGGACATTTTAGAAGGGCATTTCAGGTTCATTGAAAATAATTTTAGTAAACCCTAGTTGGTTTCAGAGGGGGCTGGGGGTTCTGTCATCCCCATTTCAAGTTTCTGTTGAGAAAAATAGACATGATGCAACACTCTAATGCATGAACTAGCTAGGGTGTGACAACTCACCCCCACTCAAAAGAATCTCGTCCCGAGATTTAGGTTCCTCCGGAAAGAAGGCGGGGTACTCAAGTCGAAGACGATCCTCCCTTTCCCAAGTTGCTTCCTTCTCAGAATGGTGCGACCATTGAACCTTGAGAAACTTGATATTATGACGTCGAGCGGTACGCTCGGCTTGATCGAGGATACGAACGGGGTACTCTCGATACGTGAGATTATCTTGAAGATCAAGCGTTTCATGGTCCACTCCACGGATAGGATCCGAGAAGCAACGCCTGAGTTGAGAAACATGGAAGACATCATAGACTCTGGAGAGATGCGGAGGTAGTTCCAATTGGTAGGCAACTTCTCCTCGTTTAGCGAGAATGCGAAAGGGTCCAATGTAGCGAGGAGCCAATTTGCCTTTGATACTGAAACGATGGGTTCCCTTTAGAGGAGTAACCTGAAGGTAAGCCTTCTCGTCAACCTCAAAAGTCATAGCCTTATGTTTTCGGTCATATTGACTCTTTTGACGAGATTGGGCTGTTTTCAACTTTTCACGAACAATGCGAACTTGCTCTTCTGCTTCCTGGATCATGTCCGGGCCAAAGAATTGTCTTTCCCTGGTTTCTGACCAGTTAAGAGGCGTTTGACACCTTCGTCCATAGAGAACTTCAAAAGGGTCTTTACCCAAGCTAGATTGATAGCTGTTGTTATAAGCAAATTCGGCAAATGGAAGGCATTTCTCCCAATCCATTCCGAATGAGATAACAGAAGCTCGGAGCATGTCTTCTAGAATCTGGTTGACACGTTCTACTTGACCACTTGATTGAGGGTGAAAAGCAGTGCTAAAGGAAATGCGGGTTCCCATAGCATTTTGGAAACTTTCCCAAAATCGAGAGGTGAAGAGACTCCCTCGATCCGAGTTAATTTCCAGTGGAACACCATGGAGGGATACTATTCGGGAGATGTACAAGTCTGCTAGTTGACTAGCGGTTATACTCTCGCGAACAGGCAAGAAATTGGCTACTTTGGAAAGACGATCGACAACGACGAAGATAGCGTTATTCCCTCTCTTGGTCCTGAGAAAACCGGTGATGAAATCCATACCAATTTTATCCCATTTCCATTCAGGAATAGCTAAAGGTTGAAGGGTGCCAGCAGGCCGTTAATGCTCTGCTTTTACACGACGACAGACGTCACAACTAGCAACAAACTGAGCAATGTCTCTCTTCATCCTAGTCCACCAGAACCTCTGGCGTAGGTCCTGATACATCTTGGTACTACCGGGATGAATGGTGAGAGGGGATTCATGAGCCTCCTTAAGGATCAACTGCCGTAGATGCTGGTTCTTGGGAACCACTAAACGGTTCTCAAAGTACACAACACCATGATCATTTGTGGAGAAACATCTAGCACCTCCGCTAGCAATGTTCTCCTTGATTCTAGATATTCCTTTATCTCGCTTTTGGGCAGCGATAATTTGATCCGTAAGAGTAGGTTTCGCCACCAAGGTGGAAAGAAATCCTTGAGGAACGATGTGAAGATTAAGCTTCCAAAATTCCTCATGGAGGAGCGGTTGACTTTGTTGTAACATCATATTGTTACAATAGGATTTACGACTTAGTGCATCAGCCATGACATTGGCTTTTCCAGGGGTGTAAGTTATCCCTAAGTCAAAATCTGTGATCAACTCAACCCAACGTCTTTGCCTGAGATTCAAATCCGGTTGGGTGAATATGTACTTCAGACTTTGGTGATCAGCGAAGATTTCGCAATGATTACCGAGGAGGTAATGTCGCCAGGTTTTGAGTGCATGGACTACAGCTGCAAGCTCTAGATCATGAGTAGGATAGTTCTCCTCATGTGGGTGCAATTGCCGTGAAGCATAAGCAATTACGTGACGATCTTGCATAAGAATGCAACCTAGTCCTTGTCGCGAGGCGTCGCAATAGATAACAAAGTCCTTAGAGAAATCTGGTGGTACCAGTACGGGAGCAGATGTCAGGCGTCTTTTCAGTTCCTGAAAGCTGTGCTCACATTGTGGAGTCCACTCGAACTTGTTATCTTTCTTGAGGAGTTCAGTTAGAGGTTTGGCAACCTTGGAGAAGTTCTCGACAAAGCGGCGACAATAGCTCGCTAAGCCAAGGAAACTCCGAACTTGCTTGACCGATTCAGGTGGAGTCCAGTTAAGGACGGCTTGAACTCGCTCGGGGTTGACAGCAATACCCTTACCAGAAATTACATGTCCTAGATAGGTCACTTCTGGTAACCAAAATTCGCATTTAGAGAACTTGGCATAAAGGCGATGCTCTCGAAGTTTCATCAACACTAGCCTTAGATGCTCGGCATGTTCTTCTTCGTTCTTGGAGTAGATGAGTATATCATCGAGGTAAACCACGACGAATTTATCCAAATACTCCATGAAGATTGAGTTCATTAAGCGAGATAAAGTGGCTGGAGCATTGGTTAAACCGAAGGACATGACGGTGTACTCGTATTGGCCATAACGAGTAACAAAGGCCGTTTTAGGAATGTCCCCGTTCCTGATTTTGATTTGATGGTAGCCCAACCTCAAATCCATTTTGGAGAAGATTGAGGATCCAGCGAGCTGATCATACAGGTCGTTGATCCTGGGGAGCGGATACTTGTTCTTGATTGTGACCAGGTTGACTGGTCGATAATCTACAACCATCTGATCCGTACCATCCTTCTTCTTGATGCAGAGAACGGGACAATCCCATGGAGATGAACTAGGATGGATGAAACCCTTTTTCAAGGACTCATCGAGTTGTTTCTTAAGCTCGGCTAGTTCTAGTGGTGCCATTTAATAGGGTCTTCTAGAAATTGGGACAGTTCCTGGAATAAGATCTATTATGAACTCGACATCTCTGTCAGGTGGAACACCTGGCAATTCTTCTGGAAAGACATCCGGAAAGTCACGGACTACCGGAACATCTTTGAGGTCTGCCAAAGGACTGGCGTTAAGAGAAAATAGCTGTCGCTTGGCTACTCGGGTCAAGACATTGACTATCTTTCTCGAAGGATGGGTGAGTTGAACAGTCCTAGAGAAGCAATCAATCTTGGCATGATGGGCTGACATCCAATCCATACCCAAGATGATATTAATATCTGAAGATTTGAGAGCTATCAAAGATGCGAGAAAAACAAGTATGTCGACTTGAATTTCATTTCCATGGCTTACTCTAGAGGTTTGCCATCTAGAACCAGGAGTAGAAATTTCCATAGTGGACGGCATGTCACAGAATGTGGTGTTATGCAAACGAGCATAATTTTCGGATATGAAAGAATGAGATGCTCCAGTATCGAAAAGAACAGATGCCGGGTGGCAATTAACAATGAGTGTACCAAGAACGACGTTTGGATCCTCTTGAGCTTCTTCAGCAGAGATACAGTTGACATGGCCACATGCAGCGGTGGTCGGCTTGGCGTAGAACGCTTTCCCTGTCGGCTTGCCACGGCCAACAGCTTTTCCAGATTGGTTGGGGTTGGTCTGGGGACACTCGCGTAGGTAGTGGCCCGATTCCCCACACTTGAAGCATGTCACGGAGCTGGTGCGTGGAGGAGCATTGTTGGTTGGACCACCATAGGGCTTGGCTGGTGCAAACTGTTGAGCTGGACGAGGCGCCTGATAGGATGGCCTCGGTGTGAACCTGGGTGGCAGGGCAGTGTTAGGCACCCACACCCGGCGCTTCTGAGGACCAGCACCGGATGAGGAACCCATGTCACGGCCATGCTTGCGTGTTGCTTCATAATCAGTCTGACCAGACTCAGCATTGATGGCTTTGTTAACAAGCTTCTGAAAAGATGTGCACTCATGAAGACGGAGGTCACGGCGAAGCTCAGGGCTAAGTCCCTTGCGGAACCTTGCTTGCTTCTTGGCATCAGTGGAAACTTCCTCAGTTGCATACCGTGCTAGGTTACCGAACTCCCTGCTGTATGCATCCACAAAGAGTCGGCCTTGAGTGAAACTGCAGAACTCCTCACGTTTACGGTCCATAAGACCCTCCGGAATGTGATGTTCACGGAAGGCCTCACTAAATTCAGCCCAAGTTGTGACCTGGCCCACTGGGTGCATGGCTCCATAGTTCTCCCACCAGAGACTGGCGGGGCCTTCAAGATGATATGCAGCAAATGTGACCTTGTCAGCCTCAGCTACGAGTGCAGAGCGTAGCTTGTGAGTAATACTGCGAAGCCAGTCATCAGCGTCGAGGGGCTCGACGGAGTGGTGGAAAGTGGGTGGATGTAACTTGATGAAATCACTGAGTGACACCAAGTTATTCCTCTGATGGTGTGCCGTGTTTTGCTCGATGCTCTCCAACAAACGGTTGGTCTCCCGCTTGTTTCTCTCGGCCTCCAGCATAACCTCGGCCAGAGAAGGAGGGTGAGGCAGGTTTCTTTCCCCAACTCTGCTACCTTCGGCCTGCTCTGGGGGAGCAGGGTTGGTGCGGGTGTTAACCATCCTAGGAAAACAAGACAATGGTTTAGTCCAGGATGGTAGGATTCTGGCATCGAAATGTAGAATGTAATGGATAACTTGGAATGTAAGATGATCATCCGTATGACATGGTAGATACAGAAACTGCTTCTTTTATTCCATCGTCATACACACCATACAAGGTTTAGTACAAAACCAAACAAAGTACTACTATGGTGAAAAGAGGATTACATCTCATCGGAGGCATTCCAAGCTCCTATACATTATTTTTCTACACCTCCGGAAGGCGGTACAAGCTAAATCATATCCCACGAGTCACGTAGGACGGTGGACGATACAACTAGTACGATACTAGTGATACTACTACTAACTCAGACAGCTCCGTAGTAGTCTTCATAGAAGTCACCTCCATAGCCTGGAAGCTCAACGTGATCATCCGGAAACAGTCGGTCCCGTGGAGCTTGTGGACCATAGGGGCTAGGATGAGGTCTTGGACCAACAAACGGTGGCCTGCGGGACCACGAGGTGGGGTGATGCCTCCTACATCACGCCAATCCATCATGTCTGGCAGAGCAGATCTCACAGGATAGAGATCTCGCATATCCATATATCCAGCTTGCACAGCCGGTGCAAACCGAGTCAAAGTGGCCCAATGATCAGCACGGGTATTGAAAAGCTCCAGTCTCAAGGCCCGATTTTCACGGTCCTTGTCTTCAAGCAACTGTGCAGTGGTGCGGGTTAGTGAGTCCTCGTGAGTGGAGTCAGCATAAATAGCCTGGAGATACCCTTGTGCTCCCGGGAGTGAAGCTGGCATATACCGGAAGTCGAAGTCCCGAAATAGGCCAGTCCTGACTCGCATGATGGTCATCATAGAGTAGGCAGCATCCTGCACAGCCATCTCAATAGTAACCCCGAGTCCATAGGAGCAGTGGAGGGTCTCGGTAGATCCAGGATAGGATGGAATATCCTGACAGTGCAAAAATATTGACTTTGATTAAAGTCTCGGAATTGCTCTTCGACCGTGTACTCAGGGTACCAACGGTACCCTGCCTCAGTCATTACCCTGACCAACATGGCAGTATGGCTGGGTACATCTAGACATCGAGTCAAACGAACCACTTGATTCTGAGGACGGGAAGCCATCTGGAACATGATAAACACAAAACATTAAGATTCCTGGCAGAAATTGGACAGCATAACGGCTGTAAATGCTCAAAAGGATTTTGAGGCATTTTGCAGAGAATTGCATAGACACTCAACAACATCATATCAAGGTTCTGGGTCCATCTTAGCAACATAATGGGGTAGTAGAACTGAACTAGGCTTGTATCCATCAACCTATAAGGTACTACTGATTAGTAACACGTGAACCTGATAGAGAGGGGAGATCCTAATTCCTTAACCCCTGGTGGAAGAATAGACTGACTCAGATCAGAATGTCATGAGATAGAGAAGTAAAAAGAGCCTTACGTTCCATCCCACAATCAATTCCCCTACATATAACTAAAGCATTTCTAGACTCAACATCGACCAGTTTGGCTTGGAGAACCTACAGGCAGTCCGGCTCTGATGCCAACGCTGTCAGGACCCCGACTCGATGCCACATCGATCTAGCATGTAACACCTCATATCACTTTGCGTCCTCACGCACGGTATTCCCACGGGTGTCGTCTTACCTTTGCCCGGGACCGTTTGCGCCTTTTGGCACACGTATATGATAGTGTCGCTAGCATCCATATGGTAAGGAGCCCGGGCTGACATGGCTAGTCGTAAACCCAAAGTGGCACAGACTTACAAGGACAGGCATCCATGACCCAGCATCGAACGTGTCGGTCATCAGCAAGTGAATCCGGGCTGTAGCACTGGGCTAGCAGGACTCCGGTAAATCGGGCTGTAGTGGGCTAACAGGACTCCGGTATCCATCGCGTGACATTTCCCCGAAGGGACAGACACAGGAACGAAGAAGGACACATGCCGGCCAGCCTAAGTGTTTCAGAGCAGTAGCAAGCTACCAAGGCTCAGTGGAGACACTAGGAGACATTTCCTGGTAAGAGAGGCTACTAAGAATAAACAACTAGGTAGTCAGATCCCACACATACCAAGCATTTCAATCATACACACAATATGCTCAATATGTGCAAATACAACAAGGCATCACAACATGACTCTACAACACAAGTACTTTATTTAAAGGCTCAGGGAGCCATACATATCATACACACAAGTATGGGTCACACGACCCAACATTCAAGTCATACAGACATACAAGCCAACATCGGAAGTAACTTGTCTGAGTACAGACAACTAGTAAAATAAAAGAGGCTTGGGAAAGCCTGGCTATACTATGTGGTCCTTCACAAGCTCAGGATCACCACCTGGGCCTCAGTCTACTCATCGATGTCAACGTCTACGAAGAACCCATCAGAAGGGGTTGCAGCGTCTTCTGAAAAAATGTAAATTAAAGCAACATGAGTACAAAGGTACTCAGCAAGACTTACATCAGATCCTACATACATGCACATTATCAAGAAGGGTTGGTGGGGTTATTGCAGCAAGCCAGCTTTGACTCTTGGCTAAGCTATCCTACGAGACACCAACTTGAAATGGTTTTGCGCACACGAGTCCACTACACACCACTTCAATACTCCACCGAGGATCCACCTACGTCATCCTACGGAAGAGCCATCCTCGGCACTCACGCTTATCTTGAGATTTTTAGTAGTATCCATTTACTTGTCTATGAACTGTATAGGCAACCAAGTAGTCCTTTACCACGGACGCGGCTATTTGAATAGATCATGTTAACCCTGCAGGGGTGTACTTCTTCATACATGTTTCCACCACTTAGCATCTGCACACGACATGTGCTCGGCGGACTTCAAGCGAAAGCCGACGTGGGTGTAGACCACGACCTACCTAAACACCTAAGTCTCTAGTCCAGGTTTATCGCCTATTTAGTTTCCATCCGCAGGGAGTCCGGCCGGGGTTCCACATACGGCCCCGAACGATGTGTACAGGGTTCCGAGACACCTAACGGGTGCCCAGTATTCCCGGCCACGTACCTACCGCATCACAGCCCACCCCGCGGGTCAGCGCTGCCCACGGCCTCCAGTAAGCTACAAACACCAGAAACTACTTGCAACTCCTGGACAGAGGACTAGGGTGAATAAGAAGTCGAGCAGGGTCATATTTCAGGGCCCAATGCATGGTAGTAGCTGAATCTTAAATCACACATACATATCTCAGTGCTTAAGGTCGGCTTGAATGAAACAACCCATCATGTACTCCTACATGGCCTTTCATCGATACCTTTACCAAATCGTGTTCACCACATCACTCTCATTACCGGCATGATCATTTCACTCTAGCCCATCACCCAGATGAACCAGACCTGACAAGACTCTAAGCATAGCAGGCATAGCAAGGTAGGAACAACACATACATATGGCTCAATCAACTCCTACACATGCTAGTGGGTTTCATCTAGTTACTGTGGCAATGACAGGTCATGCAGAGGAAATGGGTTCAACTACCATAGAACACAGCAGTTTGAAATGCGTTGTCTTAATGCAGTAAAAGAGAGCAGAAGCGAGAACATGGGATTGTATCGATATGATCAAATGGTTGGTTGCTTGCCTGAAGGGTCGATGCACTGATATTGTTCTTCGTTAGGGTAATCGTGGTACTCCTCGGAGGCAGAACCTGCCGCAAAGAGCACCGATACACAAACATCACCAAACAATATGCAACAATATGATGCATGCATGAGACATGGCAAAATGAGTGTATTGGGCTAATGCAACTAAGACCAGATGGGTTTGAACCATTTTGAATCAAAGATTCAAGTTTCAAACTCATAAATGACCCTTTTAAGTGCTTTATCTTGTTCTGCACTAAACATCAGGTTAGCTTGCTTAAACATGCATGAAACTAGTACAGATGGATAGATTGGATTTTTTGATCATTTTTCATATATAAAACTTTGCATTTGGAATTACAGATTAATTTCTATGATTTTTTAAAGTTTGTGGTATTTACTAGAATTTCCTGTGTAATAATAATTCTAGTAAATAAATTATTACGTCAGCATTACGTCAGGGTGACGTCAGCGGTCAACGGAACAGTCTAGGTCAACCCTGACTAGTGGGTCCCGTGTGTCAGTGTAATTAGTTTAACTAAATATTAATTAAAACTAATCCTGATTAGTTAACAGGGCTGGGCCCCACCTGTCATTGACCCAGGGGGGTCAAACTGGGCCCACCCGTGGTCAAACGAGGGGTCAGCGGGGTCAACTCACCGGTGTTTAGCCGCTGGCTAGGCCGAACGCGGCGGCGAGAGTGGTTTTGTGCATTCCGGTGACCAAAAGAGCCACGGAGGGCATCTACATGTAGCTGGGAGCAAGCCGCAGCTCTTGGTGGTGTTGGTTGAGCTCGGGGTGGCCGGAAACAGCGCCGGCGATGACTTTGGCGGTCGCCAGAGTTCGGGTGATGATGAACCCGAAGCTACGGGGCACGGCGAGGCTCGTGGTGAGGTGCTACGGGTTCCTGCATGTGCGGTGAGTGCGTTGGACATGGTGGTGTTGCCAGTGGGTGGCCGGAGTCACGTCGGCGACGAGCTCCGCGGCGGTGCCTGCGGGTGAGCTTCGTGCAGTCGCTACGGGGCTCAAGAGCGAAAAAGGAAAGGGGGGAGAGGTAGCTGGGCTCACGACGATCTCGAGGAAGCAGACGGCGCGGTCGGGGACGAGCTGGTGCGGCGGCAATGGCGAAGGGGATCTCCGGCGATGGCGGAGTCGGGCGAGGTCGGTGCAGAGGCCTCTTGGCAAGCGAGCGCTCGGGGCTCGGCTAGCTCGAAGAAGAGGAGGGCGGCAAAGCTCCTGGACATGACGGCACGGCGCAAGAACGACGGAGAGCGCGACTACGGCGACGATGCGGCTGCGGTGGCGTCAACCATGGCGTGGGAGAGCGAGGGAGAGAGGCAGGTGAGCGAGTGAGGTGTCCAGGGGGTTCGGGGCACGACGTGGAGCTCATCCAGGCCAGTAGAGAGGCGAGGGGAGGAAGCAGGGCGGCGGGCAGCTGCGTGGCGCACGCTGGTGCCGCCATCGAGCACCTGCCTGCCTACCTGGCGAAGGCAAGCAGCTCGCTGGAGCGGCTGCTGGGCTGGGCCGGCTAGGTGGGCTGGCTGGTGGGCTGCCAGGTTAGTTCCCTCTCTCTCTTTCTATTTATTTATTTTTATTTATTATGTAGCTTTGTGGACTTTCTAAAAATACCTAGACAACTCCAAAAATCACCAAACTGCTCATGGTCACTAACTGGAATATATCCAGCATGGAACATTTTAGTTTGGGATTATTTGAGCATTTAAAATAATTTATATAATTTAAATGCCCAAACTCAAATACTTATGATTTAATTCAAAAACCTTAGGATGACCTAGAAAATTGAGCACCACTTTTGGCAGAGGTTCTGAACCAAGACAAAAATGATGGACATTTTAGAAGGGCATTTCAGGTTCATTGAAAATATTTTTAGTAAACCCTAGTTGGTTTCAGAGGGGGCTGGGGGTTCTGTCATCCCCATTTCAAGTTTCTGTTGAGAAAAATAGACATGATGCAACACTCTAATGCATGAACTAGCTAGGGTGTGATATCCTAACTGGTAAGAAGACAAATGTAAGCTACTTCAGAGTATTTGGTGCTAAGTGCTGGATCAAGGATCCACATCACACTTCAAAATTTGCACCGAAAGAACATGAAGGTTTTATGCTTGGTTATGGAAAGGATTCGCACTCCTACAGAGTCTTCAACCTCTTTCACTATAAAGTGGTTGAAATTGTGGATGTGCAGCTCGATGAGACTAACGGCTCGCAAAGAGAGCACCTGCCAAATGTGCTAGATGAAGTAACTCCAAGTGAATCAATCAAGCAGATGGGAGTTGGAGAGATCATACCTTCTGAGAATCAGACTGAAGAAGAACTTATCATTTCTACACCTAATCAACCTGAAAACAATGCTCAGCCTGAAGACAATCCCCCAAATTATGAGATTGATCAGCAAGAGCAAAATCTTCGTCCTGTTCATCCCCATTTTGCAAATGAAGTTCAGATTGAGAAGATAATTGACAGCTTGAATGCACCTGGTCCACTCACTCGTTCAAAAGCAACTCAAAGAGCAACATAGCTAACTAATTTCTGTGGGAATTTTGCATTCATCTCAATCTCTGAACCCAAGAAAGTCGATGAAGCCTTCATGGAACCTGAATGGATTCAAGCTATGCAAGAAGAGCTTCAACAGTTCGAGCTGAATAATGTGTGGGAATTGGTCAAGCGTCCTGATCCTCGGAAGCACAATATCATTGGCACCAAATGGATATATCGCAACAAGCAAGATGAGCATGGACAAGTCGTCACAAACAAGGCTTGTCTTGTTGCACAAGGTTACACTCAAGTGGAAGTAATTGACTTCGATGAAACATTTGCTCCGGTGGCAAGGCTTGAAGCCATTCGCATACTGCTAGCCTATGCAAATCATCACAACATCATTCTGTATCAAATGGATGTGAAGAGTGCTTTTCTCAATGGAAAGATAGAAGAAGAAGTATATGTCGCACAACCTCCTGGTTTTGAAGATCCAAAACATCCTAATATGGTATACAAGCTCAATAAGGCATTGTATGGCCTCAAACAAGCCCCTTGTGCTTCGTATGATACGCTCAAAGACTTCCTGAAGAGCAAAGGCTTCAAACCTGGTTCACTAGATCCTACACTCTTCACGAAGACATATGATGGTGAACTGTTTGTGTGCCAAATCTATGTGGATGACATTATCTTCGGCTGCACCAACAAGAAATACAGTGATGAGTTTGGTCACATGATGCAAGAGCAATATGAGATGTCCATGATGGGAGAGCTGAAGTTCTTTCTAGGTCTCCAAATCCGTCAGCAACGCAACACATCTTCATATCTCAAGAAAAATACCTCAAAGATTGCCTGAAGAAGTTTGGAATGCAAGGCTGCAAAGGATACACGACGCCAATGCCAACCAAAAGTCATCTGGGCCCCGACGACAATGGTAAAGAGTTCCATCAAAAGGTATACCGCTCCTTGATTGGTTCTTTGCTTTACTTATGTGCATCTAGGCCAGATATAATGCTTAGTGTTTGCATGTGTGCCCGATTCCAAGCGGCACCAAAGGAATCACATCACTTAGCTGTGAAGCGAATTATTTGATATTTGGCTTACACCCCATCATTATGATTATGGTATCCAAAGGGCTCAGAGTTTGATCTAGTTGGATTCTCATATGCTGATTATGCTGGTGACAAAGTTGATCGCAAGTCCACATCAGGCACATGTCACTTTCTAGGACGATCTCTTGTCTGTTGGTCTTCAAAGAAGCAGAACTGCGTATCTCTCTCCACTGCTGAATCCGAATACATTGCTGCTGGATCTTGCTATGCTCAGCTTCTCTGGATAAAGCAAACTCTCAAGGGCTATCGTATCCATCTGAAGAATGTGCCTCTCTACTACGACAATGAGAGTGCCATCAAGATTGCCAACAACCCAGTTCAGCACTCGAAGACAAAGCACATTGAAATTCGTCATCATTTTCTCAGAGATCATGTTATGAAAGAAGATATTGATATCATTCACGTCAAGACAGAAGAGCAGTTGGCTGATATCTTCACAAAGCCCTTGGATGAGAAAAGGATTTGCAAGTTGCGGTGTGAGCTAAATATCTTGGAATCCTAAAATGTCCTGTGATTAGGCACACATCCTAACACTTATGCATTTTGATGACTTAGATGTGCAACACACGAAGTAATGTATATCTTCAATCAATGAATACATACACTCTAAGTGTGAATACATTAATGCGGAATTTGACTTCAGAGCGCCACGATAATTGTTCGCCGTGTCTGGGTCTAATACTTCCTATACGCTGGGTAACGCCACCACCAAACTGTTGTTTGAAGTGTTTCCCTTGGTGTTATATTTGTGAAGTCTTCATCTTTGATTTATCTTCATCTTAGTGATTTGGTCTTATACTACTTGTATACATATTTGTGTTTTGTCCTCTACAGCATTCACTTATAGCTATGACTTCGTGTTGAATCTTTTGATCTAAGTGAATGTGATCGGACCCCAACCTATCTATGCTTCTACCTCAACTATATCTGTCCAAATCATATGCATTCTATTGAAAACTGTTGATTGTCTTCACTGAGACCTTGTCAGCTGAAGTCAATCTGACAAACATTTATATCTATTTTTAATGCTATATCCTTATTGCCTGAAAGCCGGAGATTTCGAAATGACCACCCCGACAATCCAGGCGTGCGTGGGAACATTGAACAACTTCCAAGGTGTTGCATGCTTGCCACGTGCCCTTCAGATGTGAACCACCAGGGGCACCTGCGTAATTGTGTTGTGCCGTCTCTTTCCTTATAAATACCCATCACATCTCGGTCAAAAAATTCTTCTTCCACCTCGCCACCTCTGGCAAACCCTAGCGCCACCGCTAGCTCTCGACGATGCCGGCGACGAAGTGCTTAACTGCCGCGACTTCTCCGGCGCCGTCCTCACGCCGGCCGCGGACCTTGTCCTCTCCGCCGTCGCCGTAGGTGTCTTCTGTCGCCAAGTCAGGGCACGGAAGATCGAACTGCTCGGCCTCCATCTTCGCTTCGTCTAGTAGTTCTTCGTGTGGTAATTAAAATTCACTTTTTACCGTCTTTCCGATCTGATAGATTCATCCTTCTTTACCAAAAGTGGTTTCTAGATCTCCAAAGTTGAATCTATCTCTTCCTGCATCTCATACAATGCCTAATCTGTTCACTTATGCTTCTTTACAAGTTAGATTCCTCACCGTACAAATCTGGAACCAACTCTCATCAAATAAGTGAATGTCTTTGCGTTATGAGGTCAATGTCTTCAAACTGATTTATATTCAAAATCTTCTGAGAATGCATATGACCTCTTACCCTTCCCTCGCACCTCTAATGCTGTCACAGGTACATGTCCGTGGGAGAATCCCTTGGTTCTCATAGTTTGCATTCATTTGCAGAATTCTTACAGAGTCACATAAATTCTCCTGAAGCCAGTTCTTGTCTGACCAGCCGACGGAAGCCTTCGCAAGTACTGAAGCCTTTCAAGTTAAGCTTCATGGCCACTGAGAAGTCAGCAAGAAAGGGTGGCAGACAGCGCCGTGGGAACACTTCCAAGGATTTGCCACCAGATTTGCACGAGTTGTACAAAACAGACCCAGAGGAAACCTATAGAGGCGCAAGAATCGAATCCTATGGATTCGAAGATACTGGGCAGAGGAACGGTTCAAGTACCGCTTCGTGACAGAAGTGTATGCAGAGAAGAATGCCATCAAGGGACCCTGGGGTGATATACTATACAAAAATCTACCTCCCAGGACCCAGGCTAAAGCTATTGAGCAAGGTTTCTATCCATGCATGGTGCGCGGACCACAGCCAGAGAGCACTGACCCTTCTTCTCTGCTGTGGTGCCGTGAAGACGATCTGTTGAAGCGCAACTACCAGTTCACCAAAGACTCTACTGTTGAGAACAAGAAGGAATTCGGCCTTGACTTCAACACTGGTCCATCTGCTCCTCGGGAAGATGGGACCCGTGAAGCCAATGAAAACAGGATCGACCCCTTCTATAATCTTGTAGGCCTCATCACACACATTGCCGTCCAAGGTGCAAAAGTGGATCATTCTGGTGATGATGCTGACACTGACGATGCACCAGCTCCTCCTCCTAAGCTGCAGAAGCAAAAGAAAGCTAAGGCTTCAAAACCAACTGCTGCACCAAAAGCTTCTCGAGTGAAGCCATTGGCAACTGCCCCTCCTGCTCCTAGTAACACTTCTGAAGATCTCTCTTGCATCTCCAAGAAGAAGGAGAAGACTCAGAAGAAAGATGTTCAAAGTTCTGGTCAAGCCCTGACACCTGATGCCGTTCTGAGGAACGAGACTGAAGCCATTGATCAGTCAACAGACGATGAGTGCGGTGATGATGCTCTTGAGCAGCTGATTAAGAGCAAGCAAGAGGCGGAGATCTTCAACGATTTGCCCCTCTTTGATGTGAACATTCTTGACAACTTCATTGATGAGTGGTTTGACAACCCAAATCTCAGCTTTGATGATCTTCAGCTCCCGATTGGCATTAGCGTCGCCTTACAAGGCGCAATTGCTCCTGAGCTGGCTCTGTCTCAGCGAATTGTTGAATTGAAGAACAAGATTGACTATGAGAAAGAGCAGTTCAAGAAGCATGTGGCCAAACTCAGCGTTGCTGATGTTCAAAACTTCAAGGTGATGCTAGATGACCTCAAGGAGGCGTTTCACAAGAAGCGCGAAGAAGCCAAAGGCTCAAGAGAGCGCATGAAGAATCTAGCTGCCAAGTGTGTTCAAGCTTACAATGAAGCTGAGAAGCACAAGGAGCTTGGGCGTCCTGGCATCGACCCCAAGCTGGCTGCCAAGAAGAAGAAGAAGTCTGCTGTGGCCCAAACTTAAGCACCAAGGCGGGAAGAACCTCACATTGTCTTCCCTGCCAGCATGACAGGCTCGAAGCCTAAGGTCCCCATAGTGGCTTCAGAACAGAATAAAACCAAGGCAGCTGAAGCCGAAGCCAGGAAGCGCAAGCTCAAGAACACCACTGATGATGCACCACCCACCAAGAAGAGAAAGACCAAGAAGAGAGATCGTGCTGCTCCCAAAGAGCCCCTTGTTGTCGAGTCCATTGCTTTTGCTCATCCTGCATCTGACAATCAAGAGCATCAGTTGATAGTTCATGAGCCTGCTTCCATAGAGGCTCCTAAAGCTGAAGAAAATCCAGCCGTTGACCCCATCATGGCTGAAGACATTGGTCCCCAAGACAATTTTGAAGATGATGAAGTCCTTCATCAGATTGAGCGCCCAACGGTATCATCGCCTTTTTATCACGAACAACGAGCTCATCAGTATAGGTCGTCCCTCGATGCCAATCTCCCAGGATGCCTCATGGGCTGATCGCCCCCAACCACCAACTCCAAGTCATGACTCACCCAGTACACCTCGTCCTTCACCAACGCAAGTCACCAGCCCAATTGTGAATGACGACAACTACATGGAGACTACACCGTCACCAAAAGCGTCGCCCGTGTTCCAACGGCTTCGCAAAGGCCTAAGGCCATCCATCTCCATGACAACCATCATAGAGGAAGATTCAAACCAATCCAGCTCAGTGGCACGTCAAGTGTTCCCTGAAGAAAATCCCTCTGTCATGATTCCCTCATCCGAAGCCAATGTTGCTGAAGACAATCCGGCTGCATCAGCCGATGAAAGACAAGAATAAGAGCGTGTTGCTACTCCCCCTACCAACCAAGAAGTTGTTCTCGAGGAGAACGTGTCAGTGCCCGACCCTCCAGCTACTCAAGTGGAGGTTGAAAATCCTGAGGCAGCCACCAATAACAACACTGAAGCCACTGACGTTGTCATGGCTGAAGATAATGTGGCGCCTGCAATGAACACTGTGCATGAAGCCAATGATGCACCTGCAACAAATGTGCAGCCTGACACCTCTGCTAATGCCACTGCTCCTATTCCTCCTCCAAGGCCACACACCATTGAGTAAGCATTCTACCAAGGCGAGCTTGTCACTGTCAGATGGCCAATTATAGTTCCTCCACCTGCTCCCGGACCTCAGTTCGACTATCATGTGGAGCACATGCCTCAGGTTCAAAAGCCAAAACAAAGGCTGCCAAGGTTTCTGGGTACTGCATCTGCACCAGGATCGTTCAATGTCAATGGCTTCATTGCACACAACACCTTCTTCGATAAAGCCAAGAACCCATATTCCAAGACAAGAATATCATTTGATCGGTTCTGGAGTTATCAGCAGTGCAACTACTACTCATGTGTTCTATACAATCAAGGGCGCATATTTCCTCATATGCGTCTGGATTCCGAAGCCATTGCTGGCCTGCCCTGCTTAGAAGAAGCCCTTGACTATTTTCGAGATGCTGGCCTTCCAGTTTGTTACAGACAAGGAACATTGGAATGAAGAGCTTCTGCTGCAATTCTATGCAACCCTCCACATTCGCGGCTACAACAGGGATCCGGAGACATGGGTCCTTGAGTGGAAGACATGCAATGCCCATCATGAAGCCAAAGCTCTTGAGCTCATTGAGATTACTGGCTTATCCACTCCAGGTTAACTCTATGAACCTGGTTGTCAACTTCACCGTAATGCATTGGACAGCATCTTTCAGAAGCCTGAGCCCAACATGAGCCAAATGTTGAGCATGATGAAGCCACTGCCCCAGGATGCTGAATATCCCAAGGAATTCTTTGTTGAAGACCTAGAGTATCTACCCCGCACCATCTATCACATTATCAGGCGAACTCTATGGCCCATCAAAGGACATTATTCCTTAGCAAAGCTCGGAGGCACAATGAAGACTTTGGTCTTCTACATTCTTAATGGCATCAGCTTCAATGCTCAGGATTTCTTCATTCGCCAATTTGCTGCATCTGGCTCAGACATATTTGGTCTGAAATTCTATGCTCCTTGGATTATGCGACTGATCAAGCTTCACTCTGCTGTTGACTATCAGCCCTCTGCACGCAATCATCTCATATTTCTGCCAGAGGTTGATATGTATGTCGAAGCCATCTACCCAGAGCCTGCCAAGGAAGCACTATATCTTCACAATGCAGATCGTCAAAGCTTTTCCCAGCATGTTGAAGGTGTTCAGGTTGCTTCTCGTGTTTATCCTCTGGCCGGCAACACTCGCCGTGCACGCACTGAAGCCACAGAAAGCACTATTGCTCCAAGGCCTCGGAAGCGCTCTCGTGTGCTCAATGACCGAGAGCTTCTCGTGGCCTTGCATCAGAAACACGACAAGCATCACTACTGGCTCAAGCGTCAAATTCAAAGCCTCTTGATGAATGTAAATCACATTCGCAACCTTGCCACCAAGAATGCCTTTGTCTCTCATGAAACCTGTCGGAGGTCCTAGAAGAGTCTGACATTGCTCAGTGCTGAAGCTGATCTTCAAGACGATGGCTTCACCGAGAGATTCAAGTTTGACTCCACTCCTCCCAGGAATGCTGTCTTGCGTCGAACCCCGTCTCTTGAAGATTCAGAGTACTCCTCCTCCGCAGTGACTATAAATGCTAGAGTCCTTGATGACGCTGATGATGCTACTTCACCACCTCCAACCTTGGCGCGTATTGACACTGCACCAAGTTCTTTTGCACCACCAAACCTCAACGACGACCCTACTGCTTCACCTACTCCTCATGGGAACGAGTAGAGACTATGTCTTCAAACCTTTTTGGTCCTTACTGACAAAAGGGGGAGAAGCATATGTTGATAGTCTTCAAGCGGGTCCATATGGGTGGTTGCTATACTTTTTCCTCGTGCTTACAACTCTCGCTTTTGATACATTTGGTTCTTTGAGTTGTAACACTTAAACTTGATGGTCGTCTGCTACTTTTTCTGCTATTCTGTGATGCGACGATAAATTCCGCATGTGCGATGATAAATCCCGCATGAAGTCATTTCGCAGATGTCCATTTTTCATTATGCATGTCATTATTCCTGTATATCTGTTCATGCATGATGTATTGTCTTCATATGATGAAGAGGATCTCCACAAGTACAACCTGCCATGTGCATTTGCATTCCAACGCAAAACATTTATATGCACATCTTCAGGGGGAGCCTTTTTGCCACCTATGAAGACAATATCCTAATCCTTTACAATTTCACATACTTTTATCCCCGTTGAAAACTTCAACCAGTTTGTCATCAATCACCAAAAAGGGGGAGATTGTAAGTGCATCTAGTGCCACCCCTAGTTGGTTTTGGAGTATTGACAACAAACCTGGTTGAGGGACTAATGTGTTTGTGAGAATTGCAGGATAACACAGGTTGTAGTCCCTCATTGATTCGGTTTACCTACCGGAGATGACCCCTAAAAATGTGTGAAGACATTGAAGACAATGGTGGTCTGTGAAGCTATTCACGTTGAAGACTATGACATGAGAAGGCATCAAGTGAAGACTATGGAGCGCAAAGACTTAGTTGTTTTGTTGTTTCCTTTTCTTCTTTGTTGAGTCATAGGAACCACCCACTGTTAAGTGGGGTCCAAGTGAACAAAGTCAGAGTGATTGAAGTGATGCTCAACCAAATCCTATGTCTTCGAGCGAAGACAATGACAGCAAATCTTATCCAGAGTCAGATGAGTCAGCTTTACTTGTAGCCCAAGTCAAGCTATCGCGTGTGTTTGAAATCTGACTGTCGCGACACGTGTCAGTTCCTTAGTGACCCTGGATCATTTCAGACAAATCAGGTCGGGTTGCCCTGTGGCTATAAATAGCCCATCCCCTACACCATAAATTGGTGGCTGGTCACAGTTAGTAAATGGCTTTTGTCGTTTGAGAGCAACCCACCGCCAAAGCTTTCGAGAGAGAATCCTTGCGAGGACAATGCCCAAACCACCCAGAGCCCAAAGAGTGTTTGGCATCACTGAAGTCTTTCTGTCTGCGTGATCTGAAGACTTGTTACACTTGAGGACTGTGAATCCTCCAGCCAGTTAGGCGTCACGTTCTGAGCATCCAAGAGTCATTATGGATTGCTGGTGAACATAGTCTGTGAAGGTTTGGAAGTCTACCTTGAAGACTTACCAGAGTGATTGGGCGGGGACTAAGACTCCTTAGCTCAAGGGGAATAAGGTGAAGACGCGGTCTTCTGAGTTGAATCTCAGCCTCCCTAACCAGACGTACAGTTGTCACAACAACTGGAACTGGTCAAACAAATCCCTATCCTCCTGAAGCCACTGGTTCTATCTCTCACTTCTCTCTACTTACAGTTTATCTTCGTGAAGTCATTGCCTGCTTGCATTATCTGTTTGACTTCACTATGTGACTACTTGTTCTGATTGGCTTCGTACTATCTTCCATTCTGATCTTTACTACCTAGCTGCTATTAGTCTTCATGCTTTCGCTTCAGTGAATACTTGACTATGTCTTGTCTAGTGTAGTCTACCTTCCGCTGCATATGAATAGTGTTGTTTCTATTGTTTGTCTTTGAAACTCCCATGTTTTGAAGACTTTCATAAAAAATGCCTATGCACCCCCCCCTCTAGTCGATAACTAGCCCTTTCATGAAGATATTAATGTGGAATA
This sequence comes from Triticum aestivum, assembly GCF_018294505.1. Lineage (NCBI taxonomy): Eukaryota > Viridiplantae > Streptophyta > Magnoliopsida > Poales > Poaceae > Triticum > Triticum aestivum. The sequence goes on from NC_057798.1 coordinate 344,979,549, forward strand.
TGACTTTAGCGCACCACGATAATTGTGCGTCGTATCTGGGTCTAATACTTCCTGTCATGGAAAGGTCATGGCAGATGTCCTAGCAAAAGGACTTAGTCATGGAGCCATCGCAACTAGGAAGCTTAAATGGGTTAAACGGGACAAAGAACATGGGAGTTTATACTGGTTCGGCCCCTTGTGGTGAAGGTAAAGGCCTAATCCAGTTTGAGGTGGTATTGCTTATGTCTCGATTACCAGGGAGCGAATCCGCTTGACCTAGCTTTCGATCTGTTGTTTCTTGTCCTGAATCGCCGCCGGGTCGTCCCTTTATATACAGAGGTTGACGCCCAGTCGCTCATGGAGTCCCGGCCGGCTCATAAACAGTGTCCGGCTCGGTGACTATCTATTCGTGCCTTACACTACAAGTCATACGAATATGGCGGTTCACCCTTATGGGCCTTAAGTCGCCTTTGGGCCTTGGGCCCTTAACTAAACCGCCATCTTCAAATATACTCGTGGGCTTCATATGATGAATCGCCATAGGTATAACCCAGCCCCTCCTAGGCGGGTCATACCTAATAGTTATATCCCCAACATTAGGCCCCAGATTGATTTGAACTGGTTCATGTCAATCTTCAATACTTAGAAAAAATCTTTTGCTCTTCATTTGTGCGAGAGTTTATAACCCGCCATGACATCATCTTCTGGATTTGTGATAACCCGCCATGACATCACCTACCATTAATTCACGCCTTATCCAACATATCTCAATGGATCTTTATCTTAATAACCGCTCCGAAAATCGAGGCGTCTGGGCAGCTGGATAACCATGTTTTGGCCTCCTCGTTTTTCGTGCGCACTTATTAGACTTTCCTTATAAATAGCCACGACTAGTCTTCTTCTCATTCTTCCCCTTTTCCATCATCTTCTTCCTCTCGCGACCCTCTGCCGCTCGAGCTCCGCCACCGCCACGGAGCACCTCGTCCTTTTCAAGCATGGCCGCTGCATCAACCTGTGTCGGATCAGAGTACACTGGCGCCCCACCGCAGTCGAATCTGCACATGTAAGTGCTTCTTCTCCAGCGCGTCAGATCGCATTAGGGTTCTGACTGTTCGTCATCTTCTTCATAGTTTCTTCATAGTTCCTCCACCATAGCACCTTTTGGTTTAGGATCGGTATAGAACTTATGCGGTAGTTGTTTTGCCTTCGCCTTCAATACCAGCGGACCCCCTTTCTTTGGAAAGAGATCTCATTAGAGCTTATGAACTCCCCTGTACTGGTTTTAGGTCTTGATTTATATTCTTTTTTTTTCTGAACTGCCGCTGATCTTTTCCTCCGTCTTAAAGTTGAATCGGCAAATTTGTTCTTTTTCTTTTTCGGCTTCCTTCTTTACAACGCCTCCCAAAACAGCCACTTCCTATAATTGGGTTCGCTCCATTGTCATGGAGAACACACTTGAAGATTTTGTGAAAAACCAGCTATCTGCCCAAAAAGGATGTCATGTCGTACCGCGCCCCTAAGCCGACAGAAGAAAAACCTCAGCCCAAAGAAGGGGAAGTCATTGTCTTCACTGGTCACATGAACCGGGGCTTTTCACCGCCCGACTCTAAGTTCTTCAGGGACGTTCTGCACTTTTTGGACCTCCATCCTCAAGACATCGGACCCAACTCCGTGTCTAACATATGCAACTTTCAAGTGTTCTGTGAGGTATACCTTGAAGAAGAGCCAAGCTTGGAACTTTTCAGAGAATACTTTCACTTGAACTGCCAGAATGAATACTCCAACGGGCCTAGTTTGGAACTTGGCGCGGTCTCAATCCAATGACGGAGAGACACCATTTTTCCTTATGCGCAGCCACCAAGTCATCCCAAGGACTAGAACCAGACATGGTTCTACTGCCAAGATACTTCTCCGGCTGGTGAGAACCCTCTGCCCGGCTTTCGCGCCCTACGTGTCGAATCCAATCGTCCGCTCCCCGACAAGTTGTCAGCTGCTGATCGCTAGAAGCTCGCCCCTACCATTGCCAAAGTCAAGGCTCTATTGGGGAAAGGCTTAAATGGCATTGACTTGGTCCGGTGTTGGGTTGCATGGCGGATCATCCCCTTGAGCGACTGCTCCGGTTTAATGTGCACTTACACCGGTGACACAAAGGATCCACTGCGCCACAGCTCTGAGGAGTTAACTGATGACCTTATCAATGATATGACGAAGTCGCTTCTGAATGAGAGCCTAGCAGACTGTGGCAAGGTGGGCCTAAGCCCTTTCTGCATAGCTAACCCGGCTCCAAGGGTAAGCCGCCAAACTTAGTTAATTTGTCTTTATCTTTGATGTTTTGTCTTAACTCTACCTTTGATGATTTTCATAGGCTGATGACAAGTTTTGGAACAAAAAAATATGACCAAAGGCTGCAAAGAGAGCCAGGAAGGCCAAGAAAGCTGCCAGGAAAGCCACCAAGAAGAGAGGAAAGAAGCCCAACTCTTCTGATTTACTTCAACTGGATGACACCTCTGAGTCGGAGGTAGCCCTTGATTCTCTTGGCTCTTTTTTCAACCATCTTATTGACACTAACTCTCATAAGGATGACACGGGAACGAGTCAGGGAGTGGAAGAAGAGGTAACTATTATTTCCTCCGACTCCGAGCCTTTGCCAAGAAAAAAAATCCGAAGAGTAACCCGGAAAGTAAGATTTTCACACCCCTTAGCTCATCTGGATCCTCACTTTATTTTGAAGCAACATCAGCACAAGAGCCGGCGGTGGACCGAGATGAGCAAGGATGTGGAACTCTCCTCCGACTTACCAAACACGCCGAGGAAGCACCGAAATGAGATCACCCCCTAACTTAAACACTTTTTATCCTTTGGCAGGTCTCACTCGTCAACCGCTCAACTCTTCCGATTCAAATTATCAGGGAACTTCACATTCCTCTTCCGGCGACTCAATCCAATCTAATATGCCGGCTTTCAAGACCGCTCCTGGGTAATGATGATTTATCTATCCTTTACTCATTATAATCCTTTTATACTTGTACTGACCTTTTTGATTCATGAAGTGGAAAAGCAAAGCCCAGCAAGAGGGCAAAGAAGAACAAGCCGACCGAAGAACCAAAAATCCATGAGCCAGAGCCCCAAACCACAGCGCCTGAGGCCTCCGTTCCTGGACCATCTGATCCGGTTCATGATATTCCAACAATGACTCTTGACCCGCCTGTTGATCAAGCCAAATATGATTCTTTAACTCCTGAAACTTCAAACCTTGTCAAGATAGCCAACACACAAGATGATGAAGTAGAGATCACCAAGATCGGCTTTACTGAACCGGGGAGACCTACTGTGCTAGCCAAGCATTCTGCTAAGGAAGAACATGTTGAGCCATGCAAAGTATGATTTGATATCGCCAACTATGCTCAACTAGGCATTGGTGAACTATACTCTCGCTTTCTCACCCAAGTACACAGTAGCTGTGATCTTGAAGTGGACATGGTGAAGCAGATGCATCATAAATTTGAGGTGTGATCTCTTAAACTCTTAGATTATGCATATCCTGCCAGCCCCCAAGTTTACTGCTTATTTTAAATATGTTGTAGACTTGATCAAAATTCGGCTTAAAGTTGTGTAGCTCTCATGAGCCGGCCATGGCCGGTTGTAGCACCAAGGTGTCATCATAAAATTGCACTTAGACAAGCAATATGCATTAGCCCCCAAGTGCCAAGCACTCTTTCTCGCAAAGTGCTTGGGACTTATTCACTTAAGCCGCCACTTAGATAGAACTTTCGGTAGACATTAGCCCCCAAGTGCCAAGTGTTGTTGCATGCAAAAGGCTTGGGGCTTGATATTTTGAACTAACGTTTGAATTATGATGTTGATCCGGTTTATGAACAGACCACCACTGGTGAACTTCAAATAGAGCTATCTGAGTTGAAGACCCGTCTAGAACTGCAAGAGGCTGAGACCCAGAAAGCAAACTCAAAGTTTGAATTTATGGTGGCTGAATCGAAAAAGTGAAGGCCGGCTTTAAAGTTGAGAAGGACGCCTGGGCTGAAGAGAAAATTGCCTTGACCCAACGGGCTGAGAAGGCGGAGGCGGCTCTCCATGAAGCAACCACTGAACTTACCGGCTTAAAACACCAGGTGTCTCAAATGGTGTCTGCTATCTTTGGTAAGTCGCCTAATGATTGCCCAATTTTGAATATCCTCCTTGACGATATTATCTGCTTTTAACCTATCCAATGATCACTTTGCAGGCTCTCGAAGCTCCAATCTAAACCAAGATATACTGGTGAAGCTTAAGGCGGTTTACACATTGGTGGAGCAACTTTACACTGGTGCTCAGCGTGCATTGGCCACAATTACTCCGTCCAATGAAGCCCCCACACTCTTGGTTGATGTGCTAAGGAAGCTTTCTATACTGCCCCAGCGATTTAATGAAATGAAGCGATCATCTGCAAGAGCCGGAACGGTGACTGCCTTAAGCCGGGCCAAAGCATGGCTACCGGAATTAGACCCGGCCGACATCTCTATTGGTTATCCAATCCTCAAGGAGGACGACACTCCGTTTGAATAGAAGGACTTTGCTGCTTGCGTGAAGGAGATACGTCCTCTAGCCAGCCTTATTGCCAATGAGACAGACCTCACCAAGTATCATCCGGCTTACGACGTGGGAAATCAGAAGATGCCAATCGCAAGTAATGAGGAACAGCCGGCTCAACAGCGTTCACAACCCTCTTATGAAGCTTCTGGTCCCGTTTGCACAAACTGGTGGTAAACACATGATACTATCCACTATTCAGTTGCTTTGTGTTATTCTGATATCCGGATTGCTGCTGCTGCTGACCTCCCTGGCCATATTGCTGATTGTAACCCCCTGATTACCTTGATTAAAACCGCCCTGATTACCTTGATATCCCTGGAAGTTGGAATTAGAACCGCCACCTACATAACCCGAGCCATGGAAACCGCCGCCGCCTGAGCCGCCGCCCGGCCCATGATTGTCGTCAAATGAGTTAGAATTTTTAAAAGACTTCATAATTGTATAATCCTTCCAAAGATGAGTAGCTGGCTTCTCCAGTGAGCCATGCTTTGGATAGGGC